>NW_026652292.1:65941380-66066913 GCF_009828535.3 Hylobates moloch | reverse complement strand
AAAACCCTAGAAGAAAACCTAGGCATTACCATTCAGGACATAGGCTTGGGCGAAGACTTCATGTCTAAAACACCAAAAGCAATGGCAACAAAAGCCAAAATTGACAAATGGGATCTAATTAAACTAAAGAGCTTCTGCACAGCAAAAGAAACTACCATCAGAATGAACAGGCAACCTACAAAATAGGAGAAAATTTTTGCAACCTACTTACCTGACAAAGGGCTAATATCCAGAATCCACAATGAACTCAATTTACCAGAAAAAAACAAACAACCCCATCAAAAAGTGGGCGAAGGACATGAACAGACACTTCTCAAAAGAAGACATTTATGCAGCCAAAAAACACATGAAAAAATGCTCATCATCACTGGCCATCAGAGAAATGCAAATCAAAACCACAATGAGATACCATCTCACACCAGTTAGAATGGCCATCATTAAAAAGTCAGGAAACAACAGGTGTTGGAGAGGATGTGGAGAAATAGGAACACTTTTCCACTGTTGGTGGGACTGTAAACTAGTTCAACCATTGTGGAAGTCAGTGTGGCGACTCCTCAGCTATCTAGAACTAGAAATACCATTTGACCCAGCCATCCCATTACTGGATATATACCCAAAGGACTATAAATCATGCTGCTATAAAGACACATGCACACGTATGTTTATTGCGGCACTATTCACAATAGCAAAGACTTGGAACCAACCCAAATGTCCAACAATGATAGACTGGATTAAGAAAATGTGGCACATATACACCATGGAATACTATGCAGCCATAAAAAATGATGAGTTCATGTCCATTGTAAGGACATGGATGAAACTGGAAAACATCATTCTCAGTAAGCTATCGCAAGGACAAAAAACCAAACACCGCATGTTCTCACTCATAGGTGGGAATTGAACAATGAGAACACATGGACACAGGAAGGGGAACATCACATGCGGGGGAGAGGGGAGGGACAGCATTAGGAGTTATACCTAATGCTAAATGACGAGTTAATGGGTGTAGCACACCAACATGGCACATGTTACATATGTAACAAACCTGCACATTGTGCACATGTGCCCTAAAACTTAAAGTATAATAATAATAATAAAATAAAATAAAATAAAAAAAGAATAGTTAATAAGCACCAAATCTAGTTTTAGGGATGTTAGTCATATGATCAGACACTAATTTGTGATTACAAAAATATTTTTCCCAGCAAATCCATATATGTAAATATTGTAGATATGTATTTTATTTTTAATGTATGTTGTCTCAGTTTTTTGTGCATTAATAGGTATTGAAAAGGAAAAACAATAATGTTGGTAATTCCAAGTAGGAGCAGCTAGGTAGTGCATGTTGAGATCCTTTTAAAATTGAGCCCATGTAACAGGTGAAACCATAATGAATAGTGTAAGGTGCAATTCTTTCACTTCCAGGAGCTGATAATCCACCTGGGAGAGAAGACAAACATTTATAAAGTTCAAAGTGGTAAAAGACAGCTTATTTTAACACATGGCACCAGAATTCATAGGGGCATATTATTTACATGGTTTTGAAAAAATGAAACATCTCCCTTTCAAATGTTGAGGAAGATTTTGCTACAGTAGAGTATTTGAGATCTGCAAGAGGATAACTTTGCTTTTTTCTTTGAGGGAAAAATGTAGCGTGGGAGGATGTTGAGAATAGAGGTTCAAAAAAGGGATAGAAATTGTAGATAATCTATCTTAATAGAAAGAAAAGCCAAGTGATATGATGGTTATTGTTAATATGAGATACTTAGTCAATTCAAAATTATCTGTTTATAATTCCCACATCTTTCTTCCAACTAGAAGAAAATAAGTGTTCTCAATGTAATTTTCAAGCATCGTCAGTGACAAAATAGGAAATTCAGATTATACCTCTTGTTGAGAATTTTTTTAGACAGGCAAATGAGTGTTTTTTCTGCTCAAAGACATCCAGAAGCTAAAAAGGCAGTAAAGATAACAGGGCCAGGATTCAGGAAAAGGTGGTTCCATGCTTGTCCTAGTGGTACTTGCCAATTGCAGAAGAAAATACTGAGAGCCTAACAGAGATCTTGATAGTCTTATAAGCTGAGAGATCTAAAATGTGGAGTCTAAGGCCAGCCATAGGTAGGTGCATGATAAAACCCACACACGTTAGGTTGGCGCCCTGAAAGATTATGCTTTTACAGAAGGGGCCGGGTGCCCTGGCTCACACCTGTAATCCCAGCACTTTGGGAGGCTGAGGCAGTTGGATCACGAGTTCAGGGGATTGAGACTATCCTGGCTAACATGGTGAAACCCTGTCTCTACTAAAAATACAAAAAATTAACCAGGCATGGTGGCGGGTACCTGTAGTCCCAGCTACTGGGGAGGCTGAGGCAGGAGAACGGCGTGAACCCAGGAGGCGGAGCTTGCAGTGAGCCAATCGGGCCACTGCACTCCAGCCTGGGCGACAGAGCGAGACTCTGTCTCAAAAAAATAATAATAAATAATAAAATAAAATAAAAATAAAATAAAGAAGGGATGAACCACAAGTAGAAAAATTCTAGAGTGGATGAAACCAGCTTTAACTCTTACCAATCCCTAAAATAGGACTTAGGTCATATGGCATCACCAGTACCCCTAGCCTCCTTGCAGAAGACAGGGGAAATGCATCTATTCTGAAGAAATATAACATCATCTTAAGTTTCAAATTATTTGTACAACCTGTTCACATACAATGCACAGCAGTCAATGAAAAAATCACCAGACACATATAAACCCCAGAAAAATAGAAGGACAGACAGAGATTCCAGGTAATGGAATTATTTGGCATAGAGGTTAAAGTAACTATGCTCAGTACATTAAGTAATAAAAGATAGGATGGATTATTTGGACATAGAACTGAAATTGTTTAAGGAATAAAAGAACCAAATAGCAATCCTGGAGCTGAAATACATAATATCAAAAATTAATAATTCAATGGACTGACTTAACGGAGCACTTGGCACTGAAGAAGTAATAGGTCAGAAGAAAAATTCAGAAATGATGGAGAAATGCAAAAGAGAGACTAAAAGACATAGTGAATAAAGTAGAAAAAAATCACGTTTAGAGTCCTAGAAGGAGAGAAAAAAAAATATGACAAAGAATATATTAAAAAATCGGCCGGGCGCAGTGGCTCACGCCTGTAATCCCAGCACTTTGGGAGGCCAAGGCGGGCGGATCACGAGGTCAGGAGATCGAGACCATCCTGGCTAACATGGTGAAACCCCGTCTCTACTAAAAATACAAGAAAAAAATTAGTCGGTCGTGTTGGCGGGTGCCTGTAGTCCCAGCTACTCGGGAGGCTGAGGCAGGAGAATGGCGTGAACCTGAGAGGCAGAGCTTGCAGTGAGCCGAGATCGTGCCACTGCACTCCACGCTGGGTGACAGAGCGAGACTCCCTCTCAAAAAAAAAATATATATATATGTATATATATATATACATATATATAAATTATAACAGAAAAATTTACAAGCTTTCAAAGACCTCAAATCATAGGATGAAAAGACTGCTATAAAACTTCCAGCTTTCACATAGGAAGTACATTCCAACATCATCATTTCACAAACAACAATAAAAACCGTAGACAATTTACTAAAACAACTCACCAAATGCTATAATAGTTGGAGAAAAGGAAGTCTACCTAGGAGTCGCAGGACTTGAGGAACAACACGATGGAATTTCTGTTCTGCAGCAACAGATGCTATGGGCAGTACCCAGTCTTTATTGACAATTCTGCAATAACAAGGAAATGCACCCCCTCATAACAATAGAGTTGGGGGATGAATTCAGAGAGAATGAAGTTGCAGGAAAGGACTGTCAAACTCTGTATGAGCCTGAATCCCCCAGCAGACCTCTGAGTGACCTGAGCATAAAAATGACAAGAAACAGCAAAGCAAAAGAGTAGAGAACTGAGCCCTGGTCTGGAACATCACCCAAGATTCAGGTAAGCCTCTGGCAAACACAAATGAAGTAGTCCGAATTAGCACTGCAAAGGCTTTGAAAACCAAACTGACATTTGGACCACAACCCAAAAAAGTAGACAAGTGTATGTATTTTGGAGCTAAATAGGCTTACTGCCTGCTAAATAGAAGACACAAATCAGAGCCACAGTCTCGTAATATAATTGCTATAATGTATAGCATAATTCAAAATTATTCATTTTAGCAAGAGCCAATATAATATTGATATCAACTTAAAAGACAATTAGTAGATACTAAAACTGAGATGACACAAATGTTAAAATTATCTGACAATGATGTTAAAGCAATGTTGTGGACTTCATGATTGTGCCACACAAATTTATTGGTTTAAGCCCTAACTAACCCCTAATGTGATGGTATTTGGAGATGGGGCCTTTGGGAGGTAATTGGCAACAGAATATATCATTGAGAATGAGGTCTTGGTATGACAGAATTAGTGTCCTTATAGCTTCTCTGTTTCTCTCTGCCCTGTGAGGATATAGCCAGAAGGCGGACACCTACAAGCGAGTAAGAAAGCCCTCATTAGAACCCAACCAGGCTGGCACCCTGATCTCAAACCCCCAGCCTCCACAACCATGAAAAATACATTTCCATCGCTTAAGCCATTCAGTCCATGGTGTTTTCTTATGGTAGCCTGCTGTGACTAAGATAAACAACTAGCTTAAAAATGTTCCAGAAAACAATTACAAACCCTCTTGCCACACAAGCTTTTTAAAATAGGTAGTCTTGGTTAAAAAAAATAGAAGGTATAAGGTAGAACTAAATGAGAATTTTAAACCAAAAAATGCAATTAAGAAACTACAAAAAAAACTAACATCACAATTGTGCTCAATAACAGAATGGAGATGAGAGGAGAAAATGTAATAAATTGGAAAATGTATCAAAATAAATTGTCCAATCTGAAAAATAGAAGGTAGATGGAAACAAAAATTTACAGAACATAAGAGATAACAGAGAGCTCAGGAACAATAACAAAGGAGCTGACATTAATGTAATCAAAGTCCCAGAAAGAAAAGAAAAAGTGTAGGATTAAAAAACTATCTGTGCGACATTGGCATAAGGAGAGATGTACAGAATAATAAAGCAGAACAGATTCTACACATAGAGCACACATATAAAGTCAATTCATTTTTGTCAAAAGTACCAAAGTATTTTAATGAAGAAATAAAATTATTTTCAATAAATGGTACTGAAACTAGATAACCATATTTTAAAAAATTTTAGTAACCTTAATCTTTACCACCTACCAAATGAAAAAATTAATGTGAAATGAAACATAGAAACAAAAGTAAACATCAAAGGAAATCTTTATAATCATGTGGTAAGCAAGTTTGTGTTTTTCTTTAAGACAGAGATTCTAAACCCGTAACTGTAAAGAAAAAAAATAGTAAATTGTATTTCATCAACATTTTTAAAAATTCTGCTTTTAAAGAAACACTATGAAGAAAATGAAAAGACAAGCTTATAAGACACATACACTGGGTGAAAATATTTGTAAAACATTTTTCTAAGAATATACTGTATCCAGATTACATAAACAATTTAATAATAAAAAGAGAAGACAACACAATTTTTAAAACGGGCAAAAATGTGAACACTCTAGCAAAAAAGAAACACAAATGGCTAATCAGCACTTGAAAAAGTACTCAACATTAGTTATCAAAGAAATGAAAATTAAAACCACAGGATGCATCAATATTCACTAAAAGAGCTAAAATTTTAAAAAGACTGACACTAGGAAATTTTTCCAGAGATATAAAGACACGTAAATTATTATGTATTGCAAGGAAAGAATAACATGTGAAAAAGACATTGGAGAACCTAAGAACTACTTTGGGTGTTTTTTTTTGTTTGTTTGTTTGTTTGTTTTTGAGACAGAGTCTCGCTCTGTCGCCCAGGCTGGAGTGCAGTGGCGCGATCTCGGCTCACTGCAAGCTCCGCCTCCCGGGTTCACGCCATTCTCCTGCCTCAGCCTCTCCGAGTAGCTGGGACTACAGGCGCCCGCCACCACGCCCGGCTAATTTTTTGTATTTTTAGTAGAGACGGGGTTTCACCGTGGTCTGGATCTCCTGACCTCGTGATTCGCCTGCCTCGGCCTCCCAAAGTGCTGGGATTACAAGCGTGAGCCACCGCGCCCGGCTTGGGTGTTTTTTATAAATTTAAACGTACAACTTCGGAAAGACAGAAATTTCCCTCCTGGATACCTACTAACAGAAATGCAAACATATATGGACACAAATATCTATACAACAATGGTTGTAGCAGCCTTTTTCATAATAGTTCCAGGTTGGAAACAACTCAATTGTCCATCAATAGGTGAATAGATAAACAAACTTGAATTCATCGATCAAATTACTAATGACCAAAAAAGAAACAGCATGTATGGATCTCAAAGACTGTATGATGGGTGAATGCAGAAAGATACAAAAGGGGCCTGTTGTATTTTCCTATATACAGAAATATTAAAACAGGTTAAACTAATTGCTAGTGGTAGAAAGCAGATCTGTGTTTGCTTCATCTGTAATGATACTATGGAGACTGATATAAAAGAGGACGAGAAACTCAATGGGATGATGAAACGTTGGTTCTCTTGATAATGGTGGTAGATACATTTTTCAAAATTCATCAACTTGTATGCTTAAATGGATACATTTTATCAAATATAAATTATATCTCAACCAAGTTATACATGCATATTTACGTATATATATATATGCTTAAATGTATATAATGCATATGACTTGATGTGTGTGTATGTGTGTGTGTGTGTATAGTTTTCCAGAAAGAAAAAAATGAAAACTGTGTCAGTGTGCCCTAAAGAAAGATTTTTTTTAGGAACAAATTATTCTAGAATGTCCAATACTACAATTCACCACTCAAAATAAGAAAACTAAAAAATGTCCATAGAATTGAATACAGTTAAAATCACAAAAATAATTATTGCATTACATTATTCTCAGTTATGCATTCTTTGGCCTCCATAACTTTTTATCTTAAAACAAAATTATTAAATGCAGTCAGGAATACACTATTTAGGAGCCTTTATAGTAGCAATTGATGAAGTGGTGTTTTATTTTCTAAAGCAACCAATTTTCTCCTGATGTGACAATTTTGTAAAGCTGAATTATTATTTTAAGGTGTTCTTAAAATTTAAATATATTTGTATGTGTCATAGACTCGTATGGAAATAATATATTTTATTTTCTTCTGCAGCCAGAAAGATGGTTATCAATGCTAATATCCTTTTGCTGAAAAAATAAATCAGAACAAGCTTCTAGATTTCATAAAGTTGTTGCTTCACTATTAACCTGCCTGTAATATTATTTAACAGGCACATTTTTACATCTTAATTGGCTATTAAATATTTGGGGAGAAAGGAACTGCAAATTTGATGTAAATGATATTTGAGAAATGTGTCCTTTAGTGGCAATTAATTATTTCAGTCCTTGGTAATTTTCATAAGTCTCTAGAGAGAAGTGGGGAAAAGTCTATTTCCTTTTCTTCTTCTTTTTTTTTTTTTTAAACATCTGTGTTTGGGGTAATGTTCCCTTGTAAGTGAAATTGTATTGCTGATTTCACAATCCCCGAAGTTTTGATTTTTTTTTTTTTAAAGACGTGCATTTCAAAGATAATTTGAGATTTCCAGGTCATTACATTTCTCCCTTGTTTCCTTTGGTATAAATGGAGTAAATACCCTGAGAATATTAAAGAACAAACACAAAATGTGTACACAAAATTAAGCCCCATTTTTCATTTGTAGCTAGCAATGGCATATACTCCGCAACTCACATTTTTACTTCAAACAGATTTATTAACAAAATTTGAAGGGTTTAATAATTTTCAAAGAAAAATATTGCCTCTGGGAGTCAAGGGCCTTTTGTGTTGTGAGCCAAACCTGTCTTCTGTGTTCCAGATACCTCTCAACTTTCTGGTGGGAGTTTTGCAACATGCCGTTTTTATTAAGGATAAGAATTATTGGATCAAATGTGGACATAAACCCTAATTTAAGAAAAAATAATTAACAATACGTACTTGAAAAACATTTATTTTATTTCTCAAGTACCATTTGTTCTTTATTTGAACAGTTTTAAATTTCCTGTAGTTATGCAGAGAGCAAATTACCAATCATGGTAGCATACCCATTGAGTTTAGCAAGTTGTACTGTGTTTGACACATACAAATCAGAATTCTTTGTTTTTCTTTTCCCCCAGTAACTCAAGAAAAAATCATAACGAAAGGTAAAAAAATGAATAAATTTATTCTTCCCCAACCCACATTCTTTCCTCACCTAACGCAGCCCCATCACAAATACCACAAATCTTAGCATATGTTGAATATCTTGGCCTTTTTCTAATTAAAGGCGGCTGCCCAATTCCCAAGGCAGTGCAAAAACCCTTCAGGTCCTAAAAAGAAATGACTTCCAAATCGAAAAGCTAGTAAATAAGTCAGTTTGGGACCCAAAGCAATTATCATTACAAGGAAGTATCTTGTTAAAAGTCTATCTTGAGTTAGCTAGTTTTGGTCTTCTAGTAATTTGAAGGCAGACAGACAGCAATTTCAATCCCAAACATACACAAATGCAATTTCTCCATATTGTGATGATGTTTAGTTGAAAGTACTTGTGCTGGAAAGCCCTAGACAGCAACTTGTGTTCGTTACTTGCAAAAAATCTGAGGATAATGAAACAAATTTGTTCTAAACTGCATATAAATAATTCTAATTATACTTGCATTGCCAGGCATTTTAACTGGTTATCTAATGCTATTCAACTGATGATCTGAGTGTTTATTAGATGCAAAGTACTGTGTTAAACTTCAGAAGGGAAAGTATTATCAAGGTGGTGAAAGTACACAGAGCTTGAAATTTGCAAAAGAAGGAGACAAAATTCCAGAGCCTAAGATAAATTCTATAAATGAAAATGCACAAGGCCTTGGGGATATTAGCAGGAGAAACAAGAGCATATGGAACCGGGGAAAGGGAGAGGTGATGAGGAAAGATTTCATGGAGAACATGATGTTTGAGAAGGTCTTTGTGAGCCAACATTATTTCCATAAGCAAAGTTGAGAAAACGGGGCTTTCTAGGAAGTAGAAAGAGCATGGCTAAAAGCCTGGAGAAGTAATAGCTTGGGGGTATGTTGTGAAAGTATAAACCATACGGTTTCAAAGGAGGAGAGAATATGAATAAGGTAAAAATAGACAATGTTTCTCCACTCAAACTGTGACGAATATGTGAAATTTCCTATTTTCAAGACCTGGGCATCCAATAAAGTATTTTTAGCAGAGAATAATAGGAATATGTCTCCATGCATAATAGTAGATTGAAGGCGGTAGGGGCAGAGGTAGGAGGAGTTGTGAATCACTAGCGGTGACTGAAGCAAGAGAATTAGATAAAATGAATGACAGATTAACTCTCAAGCCCTTGGAATGGCAGAAGGGGAGTATTGTGAATTATTGAAATTCATATTTGAATTACATAAAAGACATAATATGAAAAACACAAAACGCTTAAGATGGTAAAAGAGAGAGAAGAAGGAAATTCTTATAACTTTAAGTTTAAAAATTTGTCAAGATGCGACCTGAAGCAGGGTGGGATGTCGCCTCACCCGGGAAGTGCAAGTGGTTGGGGGAGTTCCCTTTCCTAGCCAAGAGAAGCCATGAGAAACTGTACCAGGAAGAATGGTGCATTCCGGCCCAGATACTGTACTTTTCACAGGGTCTTCACCACCAGCAAACCAGGAGGTTCTCTCTGGTGCCTGGCTCGGCTGGCTCAGCAGGTCCTACCCCTACAGAGCCCAGCAAGCTAAGATCCACTGGCTTGAAATCCTCCCTGCTAGCACAGCAGTCTGAGGTCAACCTGGGAAGGTGTCAGGGGAGCGGTATCCGCCATTGCTAAGGCTTGAATAGGTGGTTTTACCTTCATAGGGTAAACAAAGCTGCCAGGAAGTTGGAACTGGGTGGAGCCCATAGTAGCACCCTGGGACAGAGCACCTGGGGGAAGGGGCAGCTGATTTCAGTAGACTTAAATGTCCTTGCCTGACAGCTCTGAAGAGAGCAGCGGCTCTCCCAGCACAGTGTATAAGCTCTGATAAGGGCAGACTGCCTGCCTCCTCAAGTGGATCCCTGACTCCCTTGTATCCTGACTGGGAGACACCTCCCTGCAGGGGTTGACAAACACCTCATACAGGAGAAGTCTGGCTGGCATCTGGCAGGTGCCCTTCTGAGACAAATCTTCCAAGGTAGGAACAGGCAGCAAGCTTTTTTGTTCTGCAGCCTCTGCTGGTGATACCCAGGCAAACAGGGTCTGGAGTGGACCTCCAGCAAACTCCAGCAGACCTGCATGACAGCAAATTTACTAGAAAAAAAACAAACAACCCCATCAAAAAATGGGCAAAGGATATGAACAGACACTTCTCAAAACAAGACATTTATGCAGCCAACAAACATATGAAAAAATGCTCATTGTCATTGGTCATTAGAGAAATGCAAATCAAAACCACAATTAGATACCATCTCATGCTAGTTAGAATGGTGATCATTAAAAAGTCAGGAAACAACAGATGCTGGAGAGGATGGGGGGAATTAGCAGTGATTTTACACTGTTGGTGGGAGTGTAAATGAGTTCAACCATTGTGGAAGACAGTGTGGTAATTCCTCAAGGATCTAGAACTAGAAATACTATTTGACCCAGCAATCCCATTACTGTGTATATACCCAAAGGATTATAAATCATTCTACTATAAAGACACATTCACATGTATGTTTATTGCAGCACTGTTCACAATAGTAAAGATGTGGAACCAACCCAAATGCCCATCAACGATGGACTGGATAAAGAAAATGTGGCACATATACACAGTGGAAATACTATGCAGCCATAACAAAGGATGAGTTCACGTCCTTTGCAGGAACATGGATGAAGCCAGAAACCATCATTCTCAGTAAATTAACACGAGAACAGAAAACCAAACACCACATGTTCTCACTGGTAAGTGGGAACTGAACAATGAGAACACATGGACACAGGGATGGGAACATCACACACCAGGGCCTGTCAGGGGTTGGGGGAAGGGGGAAGGATAGCATTAGGAGAGATACCTAATGTAGATGACAGGTTGATGGGTGCAACAAACCACTATGGCACATGTATACCTATGTAACAAACCTGCAAGTTCTGCACATGTATCCCAGAACTTAAAATATAATAAAAAATAAATATATAAATATAAAAAAGTATTTACAAGAAAAAATAGTTATAATTTAAAAAAATTAACAAGATGATTTGGATAAAAACAAGTGTAGCTAATTCATTTGGGGTTATATTTTAAATGGAGGGTGAATAGGGAGAAATGAGTAAGAATTTCTCTCATTCTTTCATAGTCAGCCATCACTGCTGTGAAGACAAAAATAATATGAATACATTTGTTCATTCAAAAAGTATTTATTCTAAAACAGAGAGTGTTTTGAAAGTTTTGAATTGACTGTTACATGTACTTAAAACATTATAAATAATAGCTAATATATACTTAAGACCTATGCAGGAATCATTCTCAATAATATAATCATTTAATCCTCACAATTATATTATCTTCATTTGATATTTAGAAGATCAAGGTATATAGAGAGGGGTTGAAAAAATTACCCAAGAACACAAAGCTAATATATATCACAAGCCTGACTGAAATCAAGGTTCACCTGTTTCCAAAACACATTCTTTATTCTACATTATGCTATGTAAATTGCCATTGAAGCCCAAGGGATAACTGTTGGTAAAATGACAGCAAGAAGCTTCCTTAGAAGATATTGACCATGTAGCTGAGTCTTGAAGAAGAAAATGGAGGTGGCTAAATTTAAGATAGAGTGGGAGAGAATGCCAGGGGAGAAGTGGCTTTCCAGGCAGTGGAAGCTGCCTATGAAAAGCCTGGAGGTGAGAAGCAAGGCACATTTGAGGAATAGCAATTCATCATGAACCTTATTATACTGTCATAAGCAGTGCCTCTGGGGAAGTGGGCACTGTTATGTCACACTGTCATTACTCTTTGAAAATATCAAAAAGTTATTAAATTAGATCTCAATTAAGCAGAGACTTCAATTAGTCAGATTGTGCCTCCCAAAATATTATTTTTAATAAGAAAAGAAAAATGACAAGCATTCAACTCTCAGTCAGTCTCTTGGGCTGAGGCAGAACAGAGCCTGAATCTCTCATGCGTTAAGTGAGGTTTGATGAGAACATCTCTGAGGTCCACCAACAAAGAAGAAAAAATGAATGGTATTTTCTAGGTCATGATGCAGAGTTGTTATAGTTTTAGGTTTTTCATTTAAGTCTTTAATTCATCCCGAATTGATTTTTGTATCTCTCTAAGGAAAAGGTCCAGTTTCAATCTTCTGCATATGGCTAGCCAGTTATTCCAGCATCATTTGTTGAATAAGGAGTCCTTTCCCAATTGCTTGTTTTTGTCAGCTTCCTCGAAGATCAAATTGTCATAGGGAACATTTATACACTACTGGTGAAAATGTGAATTAGGTCAGCCATTGTGAAAAGCAGTTTGGTTAATTTATTTTATTTTATTTTATTTTATTTTATTTTATTTTATTTTATTTTGAGATGGAGTCTCACTCTGTCATCAGGCTGGAGTGCAGTGGCATGATCTTGACTCACTGCACCCTTTGCCTCCCAGGTTCAAGCGATTCTCCTGCCTCAGCCTCCCGAGTTGCTGGGATTACCAGCACGTGCCACTACACCCAGCTAATTTTTGTATTTTTAGTGGAGATGGGGTTTCAACATGTTGGCCAGGATGGTCTCTATCTCCTGACCTCATGATCTGCCCACCTCAGCCTCCCAAAGTGTCGGCTGCAATTACAGGCTTGAGCCACCATGCCCAGCTGCAATTTGGTCATTTTTCAAAGAAATTAAGACAGATTTACCATTTGACCCAGCAACCCTATTACTGGGTATATACCCAAAGGAATATAAAATCACGCTACCATAAAGACACATACACACATATGTTCATTGCAGCACTATTCAGAATAGCAAAGACATGAAATCAACCTGAATGCCCATCAATAGACTGGATAAAGAAAATGTGGTACATATATACTATGGGATATTATATAACCATAATAAAGAATGAGATCATGTTGTTTTGCAGCAACTTGGATAGAGCTGGAGGCCACTATCCTAAGTGAACTGACATAGGAGCAGAAGACCAAACACCATATGTTCTCACCTGTAAGTAGAAGCCAAACATTGAGAATACATGGACACAGGAAAGGGAATAACAGACACTGGAAGCTACCTGAAGGTAGATGGAGGGAGGAGAGAGAGGATCGAAAAACTACCTATTGGGGGCTGGGCACGGTGGCTCATGCCTGTAATCCGAGCACTTTGGGAGGCCGAAGACAAGAAATGCCATTTCTTTTATTTATTTATTTTATTCCTAAAGATCTGTTGTGGAACTATGAAGGTCATGGCTTCCTGTGATATCAGGGTTACTTTGGGATGGGGATAGTATTGGTAGGTTTGTGGTCTGTGACACCGTGTCATCAAGAGAGACAACATGAGGTACTGGGTAAAATCATTGACTTTGCAGAACACTGCTTGGGCTTGGGCTTGGGTCCTGGTTCCTGTGTAACCTTTGGCAAATGCATTTGTTATCTATTGCTATGTAACAAATTATCCTGAAGTTGGCAGCTTAAAACAACAAACATTTATCACACACCACATCTGAAAGTGAGGAATCTAGGAGAGGCTTAGCTAGCTGGTTTTGGCTCAGGATCAGGCCTGAGAATCCAAGCTAACTGCTGTGGCTGTTGGCAGGAGGTTTCAATTCCTCACTGTATAGTTGTTTTTGTAGAGCTGCTTACAGACATAGTAGCTGGCTTTTTCTGGTGCAAGGGACCTGAGAAAGAGAGAGAAAGGCAGAGAGAAATGGGGAGAAGGTGCTCAAGATAAAAGCCATTATGTTTTTACAACTTAGTCTTAAGAAGTACAACTATCGCCTCTGCCCTGTATCATTCATTAGAATTTAATTACTATGTCCAGCCCAAAATCAAGGAGAGGAATTAAGCTTGACCTCTTCAGAAGAATATCAAAAAACCTTTGAACATACATTTAAACCACCAAAGAAAAATTATTTAACTTCTTAGTGTGTGTTTATCTTTAAAATGAAGATATCAATAGTAACCACAACATAGGGTTAGTATTAGAGCTCTCCAGAGAAACAGAACCAACAGAATGTGTTGTGTGTGTTTGTGTATACATATACGCACAAGATTTATTATAAGGAATTGCCTTACACAATTAGAATTGCCTGAGATCAGCAATCACCAAGCTAAAAACCCAGGAGATCCAATGTGTAGTACCAGTTTGAGTTTGAAGGCCTGAGAACCAGGAAAGACAATGGTGTGAGTTCCAGTCCAAAAGTCAGCAGGCTTGAAAGTCAAGAAGAGTGGATGTTTTAATCCTAGTCAGAAGGCTGAAAAATACAAATGTCCCAGCTCAAGGCAGTTAAGCAGAAAAAAATTCCACCTCATTCAGCCTTTAGTATCCAGGTCTTCAAGTCCTGGATTAGGTCCACTCACATCAAGGACTGCAATCTGCTTTATTCAATCTACTGATTCAAATGTTAATCTCATCCAGAAACACCCTCACAGACATACCCAGAATAATGTTTGGTCAAATGTCTGGGCACCCTGTGGCTCAGTCAAGTTGACACATTAATTGTTACAGGGTTGTAACATAAGCTTAATTACTTCATAATTGATAAATGCTTAGAACAGTGCATAATAAGGATTTGTTAAAGTTAATATTCTTTTCAGATGAAATTGATATCTAGAGACATAAAATGATTTGTTGTTTAGTAATAACATACAAACTATCAGATCTGTATTTTTCTTTATATTGTCATTCTCTTTAATGTGACTTTGGGGACAGCCAGAAAACTACCATCCCCTTACTCTAAAATCAAAATACCTCCTGCATCCATCAATGGTGATATCACATGTTGACTATTTTTATGCTTTTCTGTGTTAAATATTATATTCCCTAGGTAATTTCCTTATAAAATGAAAATTTCCCTATTATATTTTTTTCTTATAAAACTCATTAAATTAATTTAATAAATAACCACACTGTTAAAGTATTTCAATAAATGAGGCTGGCAGCCTGGGAGGGAAACATAGTAGATGACGTTCACCACAGACTGTATCAACTTCATTGGGTTATTTTTTTCTTCTTCTTCTTAAAAGCACTGAGATTTTCAGAGAGAGGAAGCAGAAATAATATAGGGATATAGAGAAAGAAGATGCTGCACAAAAGTTCTTCAATTTATTTCCCCCAAATCAACTGTCTATCAGAGAATATGGAGAAACGACTGTGATGTAAACTAAAGAAACACTTGCAGCTCAGCTCAGATGTTCTAACCACTGCTCTGAAGTCTTCCTCTCAGAAAAGTTTGTGTTGGACCAATTAAAGGAACATGAAGGATCTACTCCAATAGCTTCCTATTGCACAGCTGTTTCTAAATGCCTTGGTTCTGGTCTCTGAAGAAGATATAATCAAGGGGATGTTCCTCCAAATCCATAAAATTTCCCCAAATCCCTAAGTGCAGGTCCTTCTTGCTTTTGGCAAGCAGTAAGATGTTTCAGCTTTCAAGCTAGAATTGCCTCTTCAAGGTTGCCAGGTTATTGTGGGATTGCAGTAAAACAAAGACATGCTTTTCATGGAGAGTTTTCAATAAGACCTTCTTGTTCACAAGGAAAATGCATCAACATATTAGCCTCCATTGTCTTCTCTGGCTCTTTATTGAAGGAAAAAGACAATGAAATAAAATAAGGGAGAGGAAAAAGAAAATGGATCTTTGAAAACAAAGTTATCTTCTAGGTCTGAAGAGCAACATCAGAATATTCCTTTTTAAAATATTTTAAAAATGTATCATGTCATTTGTAAAGAGCAGAGCCACATAAATAGAGAGCTAAGAAAAAAATTAAGCATAATGTTTGGTACATAATACGTGTTTAGAAAATGTCTGGTGAATGAAATTGTTAACCAATGAAAGACGAAGCCATGTAAAGTTACCATTTGCATAAATCAGACTTTCCTTAAATCTTCGTATCATCTCAGACCCAAACTCTGCACCTGAAGTTACCTTTGAAAAACTGCTAGCCTAAATTATACTAACCTCAGAAAGGCATGATGGTGTGGCTGGCTACAATACTAGTCCTCTGTGACTTGGATATAACCAGGAGCAGGACTTCTTAAAACACAGATTGCTCAGTCACATCCTCAGATTTCTTGATTCGTTAGGTCTGGGTGGGGCCAGAGAATTCACATTTCTGATAATTTGCATTTCTAATAAGTTCTCAGGAGATACCAGCGCTGGTCCAGGGAACACACTTGAAGAATCACTGTTGTAAGGGGCAAAACAATGATCTGAAAGTTCTGAGAGGTGTTTTGTTGTTATTTTATATAGAAGTTCTACTTTGGATACCTCACCCTTTGAAAATTACTTGAAAGTAATAATCTATATAAATCTACCAGATATAATTGTACAATCTTTTGCAATTAATATTTTCCATATGTCTTAACAGATTGGATTCTTATGATAACTCAGTAAGTTAGAAAGAACAGTGATTATTTTAATGATATTTTAATAGGTAATAAACTTAGATGTTGTAAAAATAAATATCTTGAAGACAGTGATCATGTCTCACTTATATTAGTATCCTTGAAACTTAACAATGTAAATAAAATGTACACAGCGTTTAAGAAATATTTAATTAGTTAATTTTGCACAAGGACATTACTTGTAAGTGATTGAACCAGGGATCAAATAGTCATATGATTCCAAATTCAGTGCTGTGTCCAATTCTCCACCATACTCTCATAACAGAGTACTCTGGTCCCTAGTTTTCCTTCTATATATATGGAGAGGGGTAAATTGATAGCAACATAGAGTTAGCCTAAAACAAGCTACTTAGATAAAGAAACAATGGCATCTCCATGTCCTGTTGCATAGGATGATGCCTGACACATAGGAGACACATCACCCGTATTTGTGGGATTGACTTGTGTGTTTATCTTCACCCCCACCTACGTAACCATGAGTGTATGTATATGTCATCCCAGAATTGTTAGCAGGCCTCAGGCTTGGGGAATAAAGTTCAGGGAAACCACAAGCCACAGAGGAGAGCCACCGGGGTTTGGGATATATGGCTCTGACTTCTTCCTCATGAGAAGGAAGCGGCCTCCTTAGACCAAAAAGATTAGGATGGGTGACTGCCAATTCTGTTAACTGGCAGCTCCAGACTCTAACCCTTAAGCTTGCTCTGCTGTGCTTCCAAATCCTCAAATGTGTTCCAATCAAGGGAATGCTGCCGAATTGAAATGGATTTTCCTATCACTGCAAGGAAACAAGGCAAGCCTTAAGTTAGACTTCTAAGCAGAGTCCCAGAGGGAGGATGACTAATTAGACCAAGGACCAAACTCCTTCATGCCCTGCCAGAGAGGCCCACTGAGTTTCTGTGGAATGATGGCCACAGAATCTGTTTTCTGCTCATAGTGGCCTGGCTTCCCACAGTGAGGGGGGGGAAGTCTTTTTTTTTGAGATGGAGTCTCGCTCTGTCTCCCAGGCTAGAGTGCAGTGGCGTGATCTTGGCTCACTGCAACGTCTGCCTCCCAGGTTCAAGCGATTCCCCTGCCTTAGCCTCCCTAGTAGCTGGGACTACAGGCGCCCGCTGCCACGCCCGGCTAATTTTTTGTATTTTTAGTAGAGACAGGTTTCATCATGTTAGCCAGGATGGTCTCGATCTCCTGGCTTCGTGATCTACCTGCCTCAGCTTCCCAAAGTGCTGGGATTACAGGGGTGAGCCACTGGGCCCAGCCTTGTGGTGGGGAATATCTTAATGCATATTGTATTATCCAAAGAATTTATAATGTTAGAAGATGTTTGCTAAAGCATTAATGAACTAAACTTTGTATTTCTCGCAATTTCACAAAAAGAAACAGCTCTCATAAATCCCCCCATTGATTACATCTATGCACTTCATTTTGTTGTTGTGGGTTTTTTTTTATTTATTATACTTTAAGTTCTGGGATACATGTGCAGAACGTGCAGGTTTGTTACATAGGCATACATGTGCCATGGTGGTTGGCTGCACCCATCAACTGGTCATCTACATTAGGTATTTCTCCTAATGCTATCCCTCCCCCTTCCCCCCACCCCCAACAGGCCCCCATGTGTGATGTTCCCCTCCCTGTGTCCATGTGTTCCCATTGTTCAACTCCCACTTATGAGTGAGAACATGTGGCGTTTGGTTTTCTGTTCTTGTGTTAATTTTCTTATCCAGTCTATCATTGATGGGCATTTGGATTGGTTCCAAGGCTTTGCTATTGTGAGCAGTGCTGCAAAAAACATATGTGTGCAGGTGTCTTTATAGTAGAATGATTTATAATCCTTTGGGTATGTACCCAGTAATGGGATTGCTGGGTCAAATGGTATTTGTGGTTCTAGATCCTTGAGGGATCGTCACACTGTTTTCCACAATGGTTGAACTCATTTACACTCCCACTGACAGTGTAAAAGCGTTCCTATTTCTCCACATCCTTGCCAACATCTGTTGTTTCCTGAGTTCATTTCGTTATTTGAATAATTACGTGATAAATAAAAATTAGACTTTCTTTACAAGTATGAGCAACTTTAAAACCACTTTCATAAAATCGACATCATTTTTCTTTGTTTTCAAAATTAACTTTAACATTAATATGAGCCACAATTACTACAAAAACTGGGTTTACCGAAAACATTTAAAAACCAAGAATCAGATTGTGCTTTCTTAAAGAACTCATTTTAAGTGGACGTATTATTTTTTGTTAAATAGGTGACACAACTGCACAAATATTTTCTTTCTGGTGCTCTTAGTAACTAAACAGTGTATTTACAAATCAAATGATCACACTTGAGTGTTCTGTATTTTTATTATTAAACCCTACACAATAGTGCCAGGAGGTTCACCTTTATATCCTATCAAACTTATAAGATACCAGTTGACAAGAGAAGGGCTGGCAATCCTGGGGAAGTCTGCTAGGGCCAGGTGCATTGAGCCATCAGGAGAATAAGCAAGAGAGAATACTAGAAGTGAAGGTTAGAGGTGATTTGTAAAGGCTAGCTATAGCTGATACAACAGCAAACTATGAGAAACTAGAAAAAATAATTTACCAGGGGAACAGGAAGAGACAGAAGCCAGATGAGAGAAAGGCAGCAGGTTGGGACAAGGGATAAGACTAGCGTCAGGGTGCTCAAGTGCTGTCTGACAGAGTGACAGATTTTAACTGCTACATCTTCTTTTTTGTGGTCTTGTCTCCACTGATATAAAGAGACAGTAACCATAGGCTATTTCCTGACATCTACATAGTTTCTAAAAAGCTGTCTTATAAGAGAAGTCTAATTTATGCAATGAATATTTATTAAGCACTAATATACACCAGACGACATACTACATGCTATTTATACATTGTGTTTGCACTCTTGAAACTCACAACTCAGTGGGAGAGGCAAACATTTCATATTATTTGAATTCAAGTAAATGTTTTCTGAATTATTGATAAAATGTGTGTGTGCATGCACACATGTAGATGCAACAATTAAAGAAACCTATCATTGGAATAATTTTAAAGAAACATCCTGAAATAACTAATACCAGATTAAATGTTTAGCAAAATAGGTCAACCACCAAAATACCTCTAACTTGCCTAAGAAGCAAACCAGGCAATATCAGTTTAGTGTCTAAGAGTGACTAAGACTTTGAGGTAATGGAGTTTATGGCTATCTTGTTGCTATTACTTACTAGTAGAATCACCTATGGGAAATTTCTGTTCTACTTGAAATCTCAGCTTTGTCTCACATCACTGAATTGTAGAAATTAAACAGAAATTTGTTGCACGTAGAAAATACTTGTCAAACGCTCACTATTTCTATAAGAAGGAGATGCCAATACCATTGTATGAGATGACCAACTGCTTTGCCCATTTTCCATGATGAGAGTGAAAGGATTTTCTCCTATGTTATCATCTAGGAGTTTTGTAGCTTTGTATTTTAAGTTCAGGTCGATGATTCACTTGAGATAATTCTGTGGAAGGTGTAAAGTCTGCCTAGACTCACTTGTTTGCGTGTGGATGTCCAATTGTGCCAGCACCTTTTATTGAAGAGACTATCCTTTCTCCATTGGATTGCCTTTGCTCCTGCGTCAAAGACCAGTTTACTATGTTCCCGTGGGTCTATATCTGGGCTGTCCATTTTGTTCCATTGATTTCTGCATTTATTCTTTCACAAACACCATACTTTCTTGATGACTGTAGCCTCATAGGAAGTCTTGAAGTCCAGCAGAGTCAGCCTTCCAATTTTCTTCTTCTCTTTCAATATTGTGGTATGCTGTTCTGGGTCTTTTCCCTTTCCACACAAACTTCAAAATCGGTTTGTCAATATCTGCAAAATAACTTGCTGGGATTTTGATCATGATTGCATTGAATCTATAGGTCAAGTTAATCTTTTCATTGCCTGGACCCAGCCCAGTAAATAGCAAATTTTAGGAGCCTCTTTAATTTCTACTGAAGCAGACATTCATTGAGACAAATTAAAGGTGGGGAATTTTCTATTACTTCAAAACCTTAGTAGGTTTGAATTAGCAGTGCATATTAACTCCCTCCTTCCTTTATCATAAGAATTTGGGAGGAGGAAGAGGTGACAACGAGGATGGATCACAGAATATGCTTCATTAAGACAAGAAACTTTTTCCTCTGCTTTGCTGATGATTGTACCCCAAACACCTGGAGCACTTCCTGCCATATCAAACACATTTTTTGTTTCTTTGAGAGGGTCTCTCATTCTGTCACCCAGGCTGGAGGGCAGTGCTATCTCGGCTCACTACAGCCTCTGCCTCCTGGGTTCAAGCAATTCTCATGCCTCAGCCTCCCCAGTAGCTGGGATTATAGGCGCACTCCACTACACCTGGCTAATTTTTGTATTTTTAGCAGAGATGTGGCTTCGCCATGTTGGCCAGGCTGATCTTGAACTCCTGGCCTCAAGTGATCCGCCCGCCTCGGCCTCCCAAAGTGCTAGGATTACAGGAGTGAGCCACTGCACCTGGCCTCCCCAAAATTTTGTAATGTAAATGATTTTTTTTTTTTTTTTTTTGGCTGAAGACCAATATGCTGAAGGAACTTCAGTTGCAAAATACACAGCGATGTCTTTGCACCTAGGTCCTTGCCTGCCTTGCCTGAACTATTTGCCTCTGCCTGCAACTCTCTTCTTACTTCTACACTTTTAACTTAACTAACTACTACTGCAGGTACCTCAGATACCTGTTTACACATTGCTACTTCTTTGTGTCTCCATGTGCTTTGTTTCCTACTCCATTTCCAAGAACCAGAACACTTTGGCATGCATGAGGTACTCAACACATAATTGCTGTTTAAAATAACATATTTCACCCTGTTCATGGACCCACTCAGGACTCTAAAAACACACACTTGCGAATAATTCCTGAGTGAATTATTCATACACAGAGGCCAAAATCTACACTCTAGATTAAGGTCTACAGTATATCTTTGGATGTAGCATTGCACTTGTAGAAGTATTTGGCATTTTCCTGTCCTGCCTTATGGTGTAAACAGAATGGTCACTCTGGATTCAAGTTCTCTCTCTCATTAGAAAAACTGCCTCCAATATAGGAAGCCATCTTGCATCTCATCACCTTCAAGACAGCTGTTATCCATTTCCTGAGTGTTCCAGTAACAGCTTCTGGTCTTCTGCTGAAAGATTTCATTCTATTATTTATGATTTAACTTATTAAATGTTGATGGGAAGATTCCCTGGAAAGGTGTGTTACTGTGGTTACCAGAAGCTTCTCTCATCCCAAGAAGAATCTGCTTTCTGGGCTATAGAACAGGCTTTAAAATCAGCAGGAACCAGACACGTTGAAGCAGAGACAAGTGAGGGGCACAAAGAACCTATGATTATTTTCAAAGCATCCTGGGAAATTCCAGGAAAGATTCTGGAGTTTTCTTTCAAAATGATAACTTACGAACAGTTTGAGGAAAAGCTATGGAAATTAAACGATTTGATTTTCCTGCCATAGATAGAACAGTGACTTTTTATTCTACAGCTATCCTCCCTCACCTCAAAAAATGCATTTTTTATGAGAAAGTCAAACTGGCCTTGTCTCACAGGCAAACACTCCTCACAGAACAGATGAGCCTTTTTGTTAAATTGCAGAAACAGTGAAAGATTTATGATTCTGCTAGACAAAATCCTTTTGTTTTAAATAGTTGCCACTTTTCCATGAAGAAATCAGACACCTTGTTGGTGTTTTCTTATAGTAAACATAAGGTCACTGAAAGGAAACAGGCTAGATGAAAGATCACCACGGTATTAAATTACTTCCATCTGCAAACACTGTAAATCCCATCGACATAGAAAGAGAAGTTATGGTTATAGCTCTGAAGTGTCATGTTTTTGGACTTGAAAAAAGTCCTTCTGCTGAGGACTTTATTCTATTGCCAAGAGTAAGAAACATGAAGTTGTGACGCAGTAACTGGACCATGTCAAAAACATTCTACAGTAGACATCGCGTTTACTCTCTCTTTTCTCAGCCCCTTTTCGGTCGGTTCACTTCTAACATTATCTAACGTTCAATTTTATATTGGGAGAAATTTCTATGAATTAGAGTCAAAGTCCTGTAGTATTAGTTTTCTATAGATTGTCAAGAATTCATTCAAATCATTCAATTATTCTCTACAGTTTTAATTAATTAATTATCTATTTATTTTAATGATTATGAATTGTTCATGCTGAGGGTAGAATCCAAAATGGTTATCTTTTAGAAGCAAAGTCATTTACATTTGTAGTCAATTAATGGTGTCCACAGCTGCAATTTTCCTAAATTGCATGGTAGGCTTTAAATAGAACTTAGATTTTTTCATCCAAGGTTATTAGTAGTTACTGTAAGAGAAAGCAGTGACTATTTTTTGTGGGGGGGGCTGCTAAGCATTTGAACTCAATTCCTAGTTTTGAGAAATTTATTACTGTGTGAGTCTTACCACCAAAGGCCAGAGACTGGCTTTCTAACTTCCTCAAAGATAGGACATGGACATGAGACATGGTAGGACCCTATAGATACAGCCAGGATGTGAATCTGGAACGAGTGATACAAAATAATGAGCTAGTTTATAAGCATTTTTCTGACAGTGTGCAGCACTCAATGTCCAGTGCCGGCAATAGCAATGGTGGGAGAAACACTATATGGTGAGTAGTGGAGGCAGCAGCAACTCCCTAAGAATAATGTTCCTGTGGTATGACCTTGAATGCTGTTCCATTTCCACCATTTAGTATTTTAATATATCTTTGGATAAAAGCTTCAATGACTTTTCCTCAGTTTCTTTATCTGTAAAGTAGGGATAATTATAGGCATTATCTCATAATACTGGTTTAAGGATTGAATAAGTTCATGTGCATAAAACATTGTCTGACAAAGGGAGGGAGGTCTTCATTGGCATTACCTTGGATGAGCCACTATTACCTTCACATGTATGTGCACATAGACCCAACCACATTCCTCAGCATTTTTGTTGATGATTTTTACAATATTTTCTTCTTAAGTTTACCAGTTAAGAAAAAAGTTTTGTTTCTAAATAATAACTAGAATAATTTTCTGCTGAATACAACCAAGAGTCCTTGCTGAAGTCTACCTCATTTTTCACAATAAAACACTCACACTAGAGACACATTTTAAGTTCAGAAGTAGAATGTTTGCGAGAAAATCATTTTTTCTAGATAGTGCTCTATTTGTATTATGCAATCATATAACATAATGCATATTATAAATATATCATATAGCATAAATTGTGTTAAACTTTGACAACCATCCTGGCAACATTGGTGTATTATCTGTTATCATGCTGCTAATAAAGACATACCCAAGACTGGTTAATTTATAAAAGAAAGAGATTTAATGGACTCACAGTTCCACATGGCTGGGGAGGCCTCACAATCATGGTAGAAGGCAAAGGAGAAGCAAAGGCACATCTTGCGTGGCAGCAGGCAAGACAGCATGTGCAGGGGAACTGCCCTTTATAAAACCATCAGCTCACCTGAGACTTATTCACTACCAGGAGAACAGTATGGGGGAACCGCCCCCATGATTCAATTATCTCCACCTGGCCCTGACCTTGACACGTGAGAATTATTACAATGCAAGGTGAGATTTCAGTGGGGACAGAGCCAGATCATATCATTTGACATATTTATATGTCTTCATGTGATATAATTGAAGGGTGATCCACAGTCTGCTGCTAGAATTTCTGAAGTTCTGTTACAGTAGAATCAGCGTTAGAGTTCTGCTGAAAGTAGGGAAGGAGAGGTAGTTTGTGTATTTGTTTTAACCTATATGTCCTCATATTTGCCTGAGAGGAAGAAGAGCAAATAATACTTATAAATTCACAAGAACGACTGGATCTTCAACTCCTGAAAACACAGGGTAAAGGTGGAAGCTCTGTTTGGCTGTCATCCACATAGCCTGACGATATTATGGAGAGGCTGTCAGGTAGAAAACACCAGTGCAAACCACATCATGACTGTCAAGAATCTGGCTCCATGTTTAAGAAATCCAGAAAGTTGTCTGGGAAATAGTAATACCAGAAGCTTCCTTGGATTATTTATTTGATAAGATCTCTTCTCAGTGCTTCTGAAGAGAAAGAGAGAGACAAAAGATGGTATTGACAAAAAGTTCTAGCTGTTTCAAAAGAAATCCATGTGGTTTGCATGCCTTATATTGCTCTTCCTAAAAAAGGAAGACAGCTGTTTGCTGAAGACTACTGTGGCCAGGAGCTTCAGGCCACTAATTACAGTTTCAGAGGCATCAGAGAAGCCAAATTCTTTAAAATTTGTCTCACATCCTTCAAAATCTCTAATTTCTTCTAAGTGTGGACTGCTTCTCATGACCTCAGATAGACCTAGAAGGATCTGATATGTCACTACCTTTCCATGGAGTCATTATTATCCTTTTTACTAATGGGAAGTCAAATGCAGTGCTCTTGATGAGTACTTGGTGAGTTTTTAACCCCACATAGAGCTCCAAGCAAATGTTACACACATTTTGGTAGTCAGTTAACTAGAAGAACCTTTCTCCATTAACAATGACATATTGGCACTAGAAAGTGTGGTTAAGCTGGAAAGCACAAGAATAGGACTCAGGACACTTCAGCTCTTCTTGTCACTCAAGTATTAATTGCCTGTGTGATCTTGAAAGGGGTCCTGCACCTATATTATCATTAGGCTTTTTTTTTTCTACATAAGACAGAGTTGACTGAGATCACTTCCAATGCAGCTGCCCAGTACAAATTACATAATTTTTAATTTTAGAGATAACTTTTTTGCAGTGAAAAACACCAATAGCAATAATTCATAACATTCATGTACGCCACATATGCCGGAATGGATTACCCATGCTCATGGTTATAATTCTTTACTTTATAATATGAATACATATATGTTGACCTATGTTTTGATAAATATTTTACATATAAAATGATAGCAAATAGTTTATGAATAACACTTAGTTGTTAAATATTGAACCATTTCTAAATATCCTATAATACAATTATAACAATAATGATGATGGTAGGTAGTATTTACTGAGCACTTCTTATATGCCACCACTGGCAAAATGCTTGAGATACAGTCACTCATGTATACCTCAAACCGTCCTCAATGTTAGAAAAAATTATAACTTTTATTTTACAAATTGGAAAATTGAGTCAAGACTATACAGCTAAAATGTGGCAGAGTTAAAATTTAAATCAAGGCAATCTGGCTCCATATTCAGTGCTCTTAAACACTCTACATTTTAACACTGAAAGTATACTTGGAGAGCAACATAGCCCAATAATTTATTTTATAATGCTATAATGAAAAACAAAATAACAAGTAAAATTAGCTCAAATTCTAATTGTGTCATTTTTTACTTCTTTATTCTTGGAAAATGTTTAATCTTCTTAATATTCAGTTTTTTCACCTGTAAAATGGGGATAATATTATACAGAATCATCAAATGGGTTTGATGAAATAAAAATTTATGTTTTAACAAATGTATACTGGTAAGAGGTATCCAGTAGTAAACAGAACAAAGTTTATGCCATCATGGAGCTGGAAAAATTGTAGGGAGATAGACATTTTTTAAAACATACAAGTAACAGGATAATTACAAAGAATGATCAGTGAGTGAATGCTTTCCTTATCTGTTGCTGTGTAACGATACAACCATAAATAAAGGGATTCTGAAAAGGCACAGTGGAGATGGTTCTTTGCTCAATGGAATGATCTGAGTACCTGAAGGGTAGAACAACTGGGGCTGGAGAATGTGTTTCCAAGAGAGCTTCGTTGCCTCCATATAGAGTACCAGGACTGAGATGGTTCAAACTCACCCTGGCTCAGTGAGAATGTGAACATGTGGCATCTCCAACATGTCAAGATATCTGTAGAATTAAAATAGGAGATGTGATGATACTGAGTGACTAGCAGATTAATTTGCAGAGTGTTCAAGGAAGCATCTCTGAAGAATTAATGAAGAGCTGAAGAGGGAAAAGGATCCAGTCAAATAAAGATGATGAAGGATAATTCCAGGCAGAGCTAGTGCAAATGTTCTGTGGAGAAAATACGAAGCCTGGTAGGATGGGGAATGAGATAAAGCCAATGATCTGGACAGAGACCAGATTAAGTGGCGTTATGCCAGGTTAGAGTTAGGAGCTTATTGTAGTTCCGATGGGAAGCCATTCGAAGCTTTTGAGTAGGAGAGTGACAGAATCTTAAACTAAAAGAAATAAATCAAAAGAAAACAAGGAACACAAGAAAACAAACACGAAAATGGAATCCATCCTCAATTTCTTCTGACTACATCTGCTATAATCCACCTTCAGTATCTTCACAGCAGATCCTACTTACCAATTCTCTTCATCTTCTATGCTGATAATTTATGAAATAAAATATTTGCCTTTCTTTAATCTCCAATAATATGTGTACACCATGTTTACAAGATTAGTATACATCTAAAATGGGAATGAAATATTTGGGAGTTGCTGAATCTCATAAACTAATACTGATTTAACTCCAAAAATAGACAAAAGCATTTCATTCATGTGTCATTCATTAAAGCATCCACTCGCTCAGCAATTTTTCCATTGATATCCAGATATCAATAAACCAATATCATAAAAATGAGTGTGACAGTTTCTGCTTGCATGGCATTCCTATGACACACAGTAATTTTTCTTTCTTTCTTTCTTTCTTTCTTTCTTTCTTTCTTTCTTTCTTTTTCTTTCTTTCTTTCTTTCTTTTCTTTCTTTCTTTTCTGTCTTTTCTCTCTTTCTCTCTTTCCCTCTCTTCCTCCCTTCCTTCCCTCCCTCCTTCCTTCCTTCCTTTCTTCCTTTCCATCTGATATTCCAAAGCAGAAATCACTGAAGATTTTCCAGCAAACTATGTGTCCTGTAAAAAATACACTTAAACTAATTAAAATGAAATTAGTTTCAAGTCTTCGTATTTTGACCCAAAAAGGTTTTGCCATAGTCATAGAAAAAGATCTGCATTTGGTGCTTCTAACAAGTGTGATTTCAGCAAACTGAAAATGGAAGTATTCCTTATGGTCTTTCTATGCGGAGTATTTGTCCATTGTCAACAGTCCTCAGGAACTGGATTCCTTCCACGTGAAAGAAATTCCAAAATGCAATACATTCCTTAGCTTCCAAAGCAGAACCAAAAGCCTAGACAATCGTTCTCAATGAATGACACATACACACACAATTTGCAGAGAGGACTGGTGACAAATGTCTTAGCAATTTTTTTTTGCAGTTTGTTGTTATCTCTCATTCTGTACCTCATTGGAAAATAACTACAGGCTTTTCAAGGCAAATATATTTGTCCAGACTTAAAAGTCAATCATTTAAAGTCTAATATTGGCCAAAGTTAATAATCGGTTGTTTGTAATCTATGGATGGCTTTCCAAATAAAACTGATCCTTTCATTATCATATCAACCATAAAGTTATTTGTGATGTCAGAGTCTCGAAACCAACATTATTGGAAGTCAATTTTTTATTTTTGTTTTTTTCTGAACCACACATTTAAATATTTGAAGCTAAGTTTTTTTCTATGCTATCTTGACTAAAACCATGAAAGCAGAATTCATTATCAGTGACAATTCCCCCCACAACTTTCCTCCTAAAACTCATGCAAGCACCCAGAGTCACATTAAACCTTCCATGCACAACCATAATAACCATGTTATTCTACTTCCTGTCTTTATTGCTATATTAACTAGTGGTTTAGGATATGATGTCTAGAGTAATATAGCTGGGGCCCATTTCTGTCTGCACCTCTTATTTTCTGTGTGACCTTAACAGTTACTTAACTTCTGTATCTCAGTATTCTGATGGAGACATGATACCTACATTATGTTATTATGATAATTAATTTAGTTAGTATATTTAAAGTACTTAGAAGTGCCTGGAACACCATTAATATTTAATTAATGCAATATTCCTAGGAATTCAGTTAGGGTTTTTCTTTTCTGTTGTTTTGTTTTGTTTTCTGGGTTCTCATTTTCCTTCTTAGTGTCCCTGTCTGCTTTCTTGTTTCCAAAACTAGGATTACAACCTCTCATTCTTAATAACATACATAACATGATATATTATTATTATGTATGTTCTCTTATTTTGCTCCTTTGTTAAAGGCCACTGATAGCTTCACACTGAAGTTCAAGTATTTCCTCCATATGAGGGAGACTGACTAGCAAAGACAGGGTTGGAACCTCCAGCATTAGAGGTGGAGGGGGCTTTCCAGAGGACAAAGAACTCTGGGATGTAATCCATGAATTATTGTCATAGAGGTATCTGACTAGGTATCAAAAAGACTTTCAAACAGTCTGTTCGTGGATGCATCAATTCAACATGAGGGTCAGAGCAATGTGAGATATCAAAACATAAAATATAATTCTCTTGACTAACAAGCTTTTAGATGACTGTGTATATATGAGGGGGAGAGGAGAGAATGATAAATCAAGTATTTAAAAATTACATTGTGTTATTAGTTTTACGTCCTTCAAGAAATACTGAATGAGAGAGGCAGGAACAAAATTTTTTCACCTAAAATAGGTGAAAGTGGGAGCAAGGGAAGGACATTGAAAATATCTGAAGAATAAAGAACTTTTATGGACCAATATGGGTATAGAGGAATAGCAGAAAATATATTAGATGAAGAGATATTGTAGTTTGGGATGGGAATAAATGAGATCTCAAAAGTGCAATTGGTGTCCACATTAGGAAGGTCAACAGATTAGAAGGCCAGGTCTTTCTTAGCTATATGTCCAAATATATTTGATAAATACATTAGACAAAGACCGGGATCTCTTAGCTATGTCATTATGGTGAGGATTGTTTTTGAGAACACAAAGCCAGAATCTGTCATTCTAGTGACAGCTACTCTGACCTTACTCAAGAGTGCAGAAAAGTCTAGCCACTCCATTTCAAACCAGTTTTAGCCCTTACACTCTGGCAGCCAAAGCAGTATGGCATGGCAAAATACAGTATTTTCCACAGTGATGCTGACCAGGATAAAAATCAATTTGGCTGGAAAGAATACACATTTTTCTAGTTCTCATAACATAATTAGAAATTGATCACAGAATAATACATGTAGCACAAACTTTGAGCACAAACGCCCCCAAAGCTTGTGCTCATCAATGAAGATGCAAGGATTAAGGATGCAGTCACACATTTGGGTGGCCTGAAATCAGATAATCTCTCTCTTATCACAATTTTCCTGCCTATAGTATTGAAACTGATCAACGGTGCATCAACAAAACATCCTACTTCTGTTTCTGTGTCCTCTAGACAGAGTCTTCTATTGTAACTACAGATTGGACCAAGAGGTGGGATGCTAGATCATGTATGGACTTGATTTATCTTTGCATCTTCAATACTCAACATGATAAAAGCAGAGATAAGATATTCAATGGAGTTTTTTTGAATTAGTGACTGAGTTAATAAATTAATGTATAAATTGATTATTGAAAAGATAGAAAAATGAATGATTAAATGAATAAGTGAAAAACAAATCGTAGGTTCTTCTAAGAGTTTTAATGAGATAATGAGTAAATGAATAAATGAGTTAATGAATCAAGCATTATTTCCCCTAATTACTCTTCCTAGTAGATACTATGACATGGAGAAAAAAAATCTACATTTTTTACAGTTAAGTCAGGTGCAGTGAGCTGGCTACTTTTGTTAAGTATGCGTGGGGTTCTGCATATTTTTCTGCCTCACTGAAGAAAGCTTTGTTATAAATGTTACCTTTATACTGATCCTTGAAGAAGGCCATCCAAAAATAGCCCAGCATGACAAGTTCATCATGCTGTTTCCTTCACTTCCCTAGGCTACTCCCCTATGAAAAATATTTTGATTTAGTTGGTTCATTTCACATGATGGCAGAATGAATTATCATTTTATAGTGGACATCAGCAAGAGGATAAGAATTTACCATTAAAACACAGTGAAACTGAAACTATTTTGGCCTCCCCCTGCTGTCCTTGAAGATAAATGATTATGATGTCAGTGCAATTTGAAAGAATATTAAATCAGAAGCTGAAAACACCTAGCAGTTCCAACTCCCTCATATCACAAGGCTCGTATTTTCACAAACTCAAAAAACTAAGATGATTCTTTCATTCTCATTATCATTCTCAAAAAAACAAATAGCTTGTTTGCAGCTAGTTACTTGACATATTGAGTGGAAAAAATTCCTCTTCGTTCATCATGGTCTTACACTTACAATTGGCTACATAATTTGATTTTCTTCCAGATGCTTTTCAAACATAATTGAGATAAATAAAACACCAGGCCTTAAACACTGACCAAAGAAGGAAACAAATCCATACCATAAGTATAATATTTCTGCTTTCTTATAGCTTTGAAGACTTGTTCATGTTAATCTTAATTCCTTCAGCATTTTTTTTTTTACTTCTGAGAAGAGTGATCAGATGATGATGTATTGAACAAAAGAGCAAATGAGTCCATGTTACTGTAATCCTGATAGGAGAAGAGTAAAGAAGAGCTGAAATTTGTTTCATGCCTTTTTATGCTAAAACCTGCAATATATGCATAATGACCCCCTCAAAGATGTCCACATCCTAATCCCTGGAAACTGTGAATGCATTACCTTTCATGGAAAATATATTACCTTATATGGCATCCTAATTCCTACAAACTGTGAATATGTTACCTTATATGATAAATGAACATATATGGTATATGTGATTAAGTTAATGATACTGCATTTGGTGGGTTATCATGATAGACCCTATATAATTACAAGGGTTCTTATAAGAGGGAGGTAGGATAGTAGAGAGGAAAGAAGGCAATGTGATGACTGAAGCACAGATAGGAATGATGTGTCCACAAGCTTTGGAGAGTTGCTTCTTTGTCCGCCACAAGGAATGATGAACAACAGCCTTTAAAAGCTGGAAGAGGCAAAGAATCAACTCTCTTGGAGTGTCTAGAAGGAAAAATTTCTGCTGACCCCTTAATTACAGCCCTGTAAGACTCATCTTAGGAATTCTGACTGCCAGATTTGTAAGACATTAAATTTGTGTTTGTGATAATTTGTTACAGCGGCAATAAGAAAATAAGGAAGCATCTTTGTCTTACCTCGTGAAGGATTCATAACAGTATGAAGGAGAAGTAATGTCTGCATTTTACGGTGGCACCCAGTGCTTGGTGAGGCCCACCCAAGTTCACACTGTCAAGTAATAGTGGAAGTAGGCCTTAAACAAAGATTTGTCAGCCAATAAAGACCATGATTTTTTTCACAGGGCTATGCAACCAATAATATCATCTAGATTTCTCCCTTACCATCAGTGTCAACCTGATAGCTTGCTCATGCTTCTGTGTTATCTAGGAGTCCATTCTGCTCCATAGACCATTGTTTTCATATATAGATTGTGTGGATTGCCCAGAATACTTTAATTTACAAATTTTCCTTCACTCAACCACAAATTTGGAAGTTATCTGCTTTGCAAGAGAAGGCAGGGACATAGAGCAGAAAGGGGAAGAAAGTAAGAAAGTGAAAGCCAAAACAGACCTCCTATATGAATCGTGTCCAGGAGTTTTTTGTCCAGCAGTGTTAGAGTCTTGTGGAATGAGTGCAGGGCTTTTATTTCTCCTTTATAACTTCAACAGGAAGTTACTACAACACACGACACTTTCTGCCAAAACAGCTGACTTTGGGGATGTTCATGAAAATGATTGAAATGGATGCCTTCTCCCTGAGCTACCAGGGAGCTCTACCTAATATCTTCAAGGGCAGCTTGGCCTTCTTCCAGCAGAGATACTATCTGATTTACTGCACTGCCTACTGTGATGCCTGTACAGCCCAACTTCCCACCTGACCAGTGGGAAACAGCTGCAGGAACATACCCTCCCCCTCCCCTTCGCCTCACTCCAGCTGGAAGGAGGAGGCCAGCTCAACATCTATCTTTCTTATCTGTTTCTGATGTGCACAGAATTTCACATTTTCAGGTTGTCGTCTGTCAAAGAAGCTTTCAGGCATGTAAGTCGTCCCTCCTCTACTTCTTGTTTAGATCTTTCTGCAACTCATTTGGGATCCTCAAAAAATAAAAATAATCCCTCCTTCACAGAGCTCAACTAGGGGATGTTAATGCAGGGACATACTTTATGTATCAGTTTCTCTTAATAGATTTCCACTGTTTTCATTATAAAAATAAAGTCCTAAGGAATAGGAAAGATGAAACATGCGACTATGCTGCATTTTAGTCACCACCAAATTGGTAATGACCCTTATGGGTCCTGGCAAATGTGAACCCAAGGTGCTAAGAAGTACAACAGTAATTTGTGTTTCCTTTAGATTTTTCTCCATTCGTTTTTCTAGTCCCCTCTCCCCTCATCGAATGCTTTCATTCTGAGAGTGAATAAAGCATTCTTCAGCAACTTTTGTAACTTACTCCTAGACAGTTTGATTAGTTCTAAACTTGGCGTGCTTCATGCTATCCTGTTGTTCTGATGTGTGCATGTGAAAGAGGAAGCGGGGACTAGTGTGGAACTGGAAAAGCTGACAAACAATACAGAGTGCCTCATGCATTTCTATAAAACCCATTATTTACTGTTAGGGTTTTTGGAAAGGAAAAAAAGCAAAGCCAAACTCTAGAATAACTATTTTAGTCTAATGCTATTTGGTCATTTGTGATGTTTGAGTTAGCCACCAAATGGGGAGGACAGCAAAAAGGAGAAACTGTAATGTATTTTTCTTTAAATTTAGAGAAATATTTTAAATACATACCGAGAAGTTGGGGAGGAAATGCTGGTGGGAAACATACAGATAGCAGAACATCTGATAGAGAACATCAGATAAACATATAGATAACAGAGAGTATGATTTTAAAGTACCATTAATTATTTTGATTCCTAATTCTTAACATGTGTGCGGGGGAAATTTTTAGAAGAAATGAGGTTGATAAAAATAGATATGCTTATATGTGTTGTAACACAAATGTTTCTTGTCTGAAAAGATGTGTGAATTGGAAATTGTTGCTGATTTCCAGAGCAGAGGAATCCTGTGAGGTGGAGTTTATTAGAAAATGATTCTGAAACATTGTTTGAAATAAAACTACACCTTTTTTTTTTTTTTCTTGTTGCCCAGGCTGGAGTGCAGTGGTACGATCTCAGCTCACCACAACCTCCACCTCCCGGGTTCAAGCGATTCTCCTGCCTCAGCCTCCCGAGTAGCTGGGATTACAGGCATGCGCCACCAGGCCTGGCTAATTTTGTACTTTTAGTAGAGACAGGGTTTCTCCATGTTGGTCAGGCTGGTCTTGAACTCCCCACCTCAGGTGATCCGCCCGCCTCGGCCTCCCAAAGTGCTGGGATTACAGGTGTGAACCACCACGCCCAGCCACCTATTTTTTAATCATCATTGAAGAAGATGATAATATACAACTTAATGAGTGAGACTTGGAGAACATGCCATAGATCAGCTTATACTTTGAAGCTTAATCGTTTTCACCCTTTCATTGATTTCTTAATAAACCAGAAAAAGTTTTATCTGCCTTACCATCACACTGATTCCTCGATTTCAGTCCTATGTGGCTACTCTTAGGTGCCCAAGTAGACCCCACAGTTTCACCTGCACTCCCTGTTGCATTCTTATCTGATGAATCCTGATCCACTTTTTCAGCCCCCACTCTCCTTCTTCCATATAGACAGCTCTCCTTTCTTAGAAACTCAGTACAAACAACAACAATGAATTTCAAGGATGGTACTTAAAAAATTAACATGAATCATATTTATCTACATACATATATATACTTTCTGTTGGTTTTCAAACTCCTCAAAAAGATGAATTGTGTCATTTTTATCTTGTATTATCTCAAGTAAATCCTACAGTGCCTAGAGCACAAATGACAAAAAATAAATATTTTTTGAAAACTAGTAAGTTTGTAGATTTTGGTTTTGATTTTCCTTGATGTAATGACATACTTATTTATAATCATAAAATACCTGATAGAAAAAGAGAAACTATTGGTAACCGTCACTTTTTATTGAATCCACTATCTTCAAGGCTTGATGGCAATCTCTTTATTCATATTACCTCATCTAATTCTTACAACAATTTTTCATGCTTTGAAGAAAAGTTTGAATATTTACTATATGCAAATCTAAGTACACATTTATGTTTATTTTGCTTATGAGGAAAATGATGCTTAGAAAATTAAAGTTCACAGAGCTAATAAATAGAAGAACCAGTATTCAAATTTAGTTATATTTTGATGCCAATATCCCAAATTTTTAATTAAAGGGCATAATTTGAAACAAACTATTAAAAACTGACACTCTCCTTTCTATTTTCTCCACTAATAGTCCACAGTGACTATTGCTCCCATGTTTATATCCATGTGTGCTTAATGTTTAGCTCCCACTTATAAATGAGAAAACGTGTTATTTGATTTCCCATTCCTGTGTTAATTTGCTTAGAATAATGGCCTCCAGCTTCATCAATTTTGCTGCAAAGAACAAGATTGCTTTCTTTTTAATGAATGCATTGTATTCCATAGTGTATATGTACCACATTCTCTTTATCTAATCCACCATTAATGGGTACCTCAGTTGATTCCATGCCTTTGCTATTGAGAATAGCATGGCAAAGAACGTACAAGTACATATGTCTTTTTGGTATAATGATCTACTTTTCTTTCAGTATATACCCAGTAATGGGATAGATGGATTGAATGGTAGCTGTTTTAAGTTCTTTGAGAAATCTTCAAAGTGCTTTCATAATAGCTGAACTAATTTACATTCCTACCAACAGCGTATGAGAGTTCCCTTTTCTCCATAGCCTTGCCAGCATCTGTTGTTCTTTGACTTTTTAAAATAAAAGCCATTCTGACTGGTGTGAAATAGTGTCACATTTTGTTATTGATTTGCATTTCTCTGATGATCATTTATAATGAGAATTTTCTCATATGTTTGTTGGCCACTTATATGTCTTCTTTTCAGAAGAGCCTGTTCATGTTCTTTGTCCATTTTTTAAATGGTATTATTTGCTCTTTGCCTGTTGATTTAAGTTCCTTGTAGATACTGGATATTAGACCTTTGTTGGAGGCATAGATTGCAAATATTTTTCTCTCATTTTGTAGGTTATATTTTTACTCTTTTGATAGTTTCTTTCACTGTGCAGAAACTCATTAATTTAATAAGGTCCCATATGTCAAATTTTGTTCTTATTGCAGTTGTTTTTGGGGACGTAGCCAAAAATTCTTTGTGAAAGTGGATGTCAAGAAGAGCATTTCTTAGGTATTCTTCCAGGATTTTCATAGTTTGAGGTCTTATATTTAAATCTTTAATACATCTTGAGTTAATTTTTGTATATGGTGAAAGGTAAGGATCTAGTTTCATTCTTCTGCATATATCTAGTCAGTTATCCCAGCACTATTTATTGAAATCCTTTCCCAGTTGCTTGTTTTTGTTCAGCCTTGCCAAAGATCAGGTGACTGTAGGTGTGCAGCTTTATCTCTGAGTTTTCTGTTCTATTCCATTGACCTATGTTTTTCTTACTATACCACTGGTACCATGCCGTTTTGATTACTGTAGCCTTATATCATAGTTTGGAGTTGAATAATGTGATGCCTCCAAGAAGATCCAAGAAAGTACAATCAGAAATGACAAAGATGACATTACATCTGACCACAAAGAAATACAAAATATCCACAGAGAATGCTATGAACCACTCTATGCACACAAATTAGAAAAAATGAGTTAGAAGAAATGAATAAATTCCTGGAAACAGCCAATCTTCCAAGATTGAATAAGGAAGATATTGAAACCCTGAATAGACCAATGTTGACCTCTGAAATAAAATGAGTAGTAGAAAACCTAACAAGCAGAAAAAGCCCTGGGCCAGATGGATTCACAGCCAAACTCTACCAGGTATATAAAGAAAAACTTGTACCAGTCTCATTGAAACTATTCCAAAAAACCTGGGGAGGAGTGACTCCTCCCTCTTATTCTGTGAAGCCAGCATACCCTAATACCAAAATCTGGCAGAGACACAATGAAAATAAAACCGTCACGCCAGTATCCCTGATGAACATAAATGCAAAAATCTTTAACAAACTAAATATAGGAGCACAATGAGAAGTTAATTCACCACAATCAAGCAGGCTTTATCCCTAGGATGCAAGGTTGGTTTAATACATACAAATCAATAATTGTGATTCACCACGTAAACAGAATTAAAAGCAAAAATCATATGATCATCTCAACAGATGTAGAAACTTTTGATAAAATCCAACATCCTGTCATGATAAAAACCTTCAATACACTAGGCATTGAAGAAACATACCTCAAAATAATAAGAGCCATTTCTGATAAACCCATAGCCAACATCATACTGAATGAGCAAAAACCCCTTGAGAACTGAAACAAGAAAAGGATGCTTGCTGTCACCACTCCTGTTAAACATAGTACCAGAAGTCCTAGCCAGAGTAATCAGGCAAGATAAAGAAATAAAAGGCATCCAAATAGAAAGAGAAGAAATCATACTATCTCTCTTCACTGATGACATGATTCTATACCTAGAAATTCCTAAAGACTCCATAAAAATGCTTCTGGAACTGACAAATGACTTAAGTAAAGTTGCAAGATACAAAATCAGTGTACACAAATCAGTAGCATTTCTATACACCAACAATGTCCAGGCTGACAGTCAAATAAAGAACACAATTCCATTTACAACAGTCACAAAGAAAATGAAATACCTAGAAATACAGCTAACCAAAGAGGTGAAAGATCTCTACCAGAAGAACTACAAAACACTGCTGAAAGAAATCAGAGGTGACACAAATAAATGGAAAAATATTCCATGCTCATGGATTGGAAGAATCAATATTGTTAAAATGGTTATACTACCCAAAGCAATTTACAGATTCAATGTTATTCCTATCAAACTACCAAGGTCATTATTCACAGAATTAGAAAAAATCTATTGTAAAATTCGTGGAGAACCAAAAGGGAGCCCAAGTAGCCAAAGCAATCCTTAGCAAAAAGAAATGAACTCTTCTTGACTGTAACAAAGCAATGAGAAGATATCTTCTAAATGTATTCTTAGCTCATCACAAGCAGATTGATTTGTATTTATTTTCCAAGGCATTAAGGAAAAACTCTTCTAAAATATCATTCAAAAATGTTTCTAATTTTGTTCAGTTGCTGAATTTCACCTTTCATACAATGACTTCTAAATTTTTAGTAAGCTGTTATTCAATCTCTTCTTGCAACTAAGAAAGATGTGCTCACTCTTCTCCCTGTGGTCAATGTTCTTCAACATTCATCTATTGTTTTAGTTCTCTTTTATTTACAAATAACAGAAAATCATCTCTAACTGTCTAAGTAAAATAATAAAATAATAAAGAAAAAAAGGTGCTTTATTGGCTTATGGAACTAAAAACAAATCTGATATAAATTGGTTTCAGGCACTGCTAAAACAAGGAGTTCAAATGTACCAAGTCTTAGTCCCTTTGTTTCTTAATCATATCTTCTTCCTCCCTCTCTGTCTTCCTCTGTTCATTTCTATCTTTCTATTTATATCTTAACTTTGCTTTCCTCTGTGTTTGTTGCATTTTCAAAAAGGCTTTCTCTGAATTTAGCAAGATGGCTACTCACAACTCTAGAGTTAAATCTAATACAATCAGCAATACAATTGAGAGAAAAAACCTCTATCCAGTTAGCTCAAACAAAGTCCGTGGAAGTAGTCAATTCTCTTTATTCATGTTAGTTATAGTCTAGAAAGTTGCCATAAATGCTTAGTTAGAAAATACTGAACCATTGTCCCAAGGTAAAATACAAGAATATGGGGCTAGGTTGCTGTGAATCTGAGCCTAATCAAACCATTCTCATTGATCATTATATAATCTTGTTTTATGTGGGCTTTCGTTTAAAAACCATTTATGGAAAAACACATAAAACAAGATTATGTATTTTATATGTATACTATATATATAGTTAATATATAAAACTAGGTATATGACACTCTATATATAGTTTATATATACACATATATATGCACACAAACGTAAAGTTATATAGTTAATTTATTTACATTAAACTCATGACCAACAGCACTATAGCTCATGCTTGAACAAAGCTTATATAACATGCATATTTTATCCAAAATGTACATCAAAGCCTCCTTGCTCTTTGGAACAATAGACAACACTTTTTAGCACTATTCTTGCAGTCATTTTAAACAGTAAAATCACAAACACACATACACAAAAATAATCATACAAATGTGACAAACATGGCCCAGAATAGACTTCAAAAAGAACATGTTTACTGCATGAGAGCTGAAACAAAAAGTCAGAGCTTCACCTTGTTCAGCCTCAGCTGGGAACATACACATGGGGTGACCCAAATTTTTTCTGCTCTGTTTGTGTCTTTGACTAATCGGGATTTGGGGATTACAAATACATTTTAAAAGAATTTAGAAGAATTTATATCAGTACCCATTCACAAATATAAAAGCCATGAATAATGAAGGTGTACTGAAAGTCTTATGGCTGTGATTGACCAAGTTCTGAGTCACCTCTCGCTCTTTGACACAAAGGGACTGATGTCAGTTCCCTGTGAGCAACATGGACGATTCAGTCAATTCAGGATGGCTCCCTAAGGGAAATAGATGCAATTATTAGTAGCAGGGGAAGGAGATATTGGAAGTGGTCAGGAAAAGAAAATTACTAAGTATTATTGACACCTTGTTTCAGCCTACTCCTTCCTGGATAAAAGACATTTATTTCTTAAGACTTTTACTTTTTAAAATTCTCTCCTATTAGCATCTAGCTTTCCTCCTGTGTAATTGCTCAGCTATTTATATGAAGACTCATGTAGAAAATGTATACCCTATATAGTAATTATTAATTAGTGTAAAACTATCAAACTATCCTAAATAATGTTACGTATTATATACAAGTTTATCTAATATTTTCTTTAAATTAAATTTAATTTGTGATAATTCTATTCTCATTTTCTTTCTTGAAGCTGATCACTAGTGAAACAACAAGAGTAAAGTTTCCTTATTAACTGGGGAAAGTGATTGTATTATACTTATGTCAAGCCCCATTTGTTTTTATTTCTTAAAAGATAGGGAAATACTGCTTATTTCGCTTTCCTGTGGATAGGCTTCTTGCCTTTACAGATCGTGTCTTTTATCATCAAAAACGTTTCTTCTGAGAAAACATAACTGAGGCACAGTTTGGTTACATAATTCCACCCATTGATGTACAAATTCAGTTAGCACCTATTATTTTCTCGACCGTGCTTGGCATTACAGACTCAATGCTCTGTACGACAGGTAAACAGAGGGTTACTTAACACATTCATTCAAGAAATAAATAATTCTTAAAGGTGTCTTCATGCCAAAATTGGATTGGTTTGGGGAGATGGGGAGAGGGGTAGGCCCTGTCTTTACAGAATGTGCAGTCAAGTAAGACACTTAACTCAGTACAAGAGGACCCATTAGAGGTGAGCACGGTTTACCTGGATAGCACACATGTGGAAGCAGAGATGAGGACAGGTGACATTTTAATGACACCTTAAACGATGAGTAAGTGTATCTGAGCTGATTGAGAGATTTGGAAGTCTCTAGGAAAGTTTACTAATATTTGGTTGACTCTAGTCCTTTGGGAACTCATAGGACTGTATTTCCCACTGGTGAGCTCCAGTCTTGTGAAATATGAGAAGTGACACATGGAAATAAAATCTTTAGGACCCAGCATTCTGGGGGAACATCCAGTGTTCCCATTCACTGAGATTAGGAATTCACATAGTAATACAGGGGTTCCCAACTACTGTTCATTGGAATAATAGCTGCCTGTGATATTAAGTAGTATTTTGGGCAAAAGAATTCTTAGACCAAATAAATGCCCAAATTACTGTGTCAAAGAGGTCAAATGTGTACCTCTACTAAGCTATTTCCTAGTACTCTTATAATTTTTTTTTTTGATGGATTCTCACACTGTCGCCCAGGCTAGAGTGCAGTGTTGCAATCTCAGCTCACTGCAAGCTCCGCCTCCCAGGTTCAACTCCTGCCTCAGCCTCTTGAGTAGCTGAGACTACAGGCACCTGCCACCATGTCCAGATATATATATTTTTTTCTTGTATTTTTAGTAGAGATGGGGTTTCACCGGGTTAGCCAGGATGATCTCAACCTCCTGACCTTGTGATCCACCCATCTCGGCCTCCCAATATGCTGGGATTACAGGTGTGAGCCACCGTGCCCGGCCTAGTACTCTTAGAATTCTAATAAAACTTGTGAAGTTACAGAAGGAAGATATGTATATAGCATTCCTGATACTTGTTTTACCCACAGGTCACTAAATCCAACATATATTTTTCAGTCCTTGTATTGTTTGACTGCTTTGCGTTATTTGACATAGTTGACCTCGTTTCCTAAGGCATCTTATTTCATCCCTTCACCTGAGTATGTGTTAATTATTCCAGTAACTATCTATGAATTGCATCACATGTGTTAGGCCTATGTAGTCACTTAGGAAATAAAACAGTGAGCACAGCCAGCCATCATTCACCGTTTCTCAGAGCCTAAGTGGGCTGAATGAGCTTGACTTTAGCTCAGCAAAAGGATGCTTCAGTTCAAGATAAGTAAAAATCTTATAAACAAGGAGGCAGGTCTATCCAGTGGAAGAGGGAAAACTAGGTGCTTGTGTCAATCCTGAAAGATGAGGAGGAGTTACTGAAGCTAAGGAGGCAGGGACCACAGGACAAAGGAACAAGCATTTCAAATGATTTGCCATGTGTAGGCAAACAGCAATACAAGACCAAAAAAAAGTTAGTAAGTCTAGTGCAGGTCAAGAACAGAAAAAATGATTAATGGCAATAACTACCCAGTCATGAAGACCTGATGCCGGTACGTTAGGCTTCAGTACTTTCTTTATCTTAAGCAATTTGACAATTCTTTGAAGGAATTCAAGCTAGAAAGAGGGATGCCGAAGAAGGGAGTGCCCTTTTTTTGACACCTTTCATGGCTGATGATCATACATGTTTACATATGATTATTTGATTTACATAGCATTTATGCTTCAGAAGAATAGAGACGACCTGTAATGGTTCACCATGGTGTTCCTGGAGTCCAGCAGAATGACCAGTCCATAGCATTCCATAAGTTTTTATTAAATGATTGAAAGAATTCATTATATGACATTTTTCATCTATCATCTATCATCTCTCCCATAGATTTTCCACAATTTGAAAAGCAACACTCTAATTCAGTAATTTTCAAACTTTAATGTGAATATGAATCACCTGAGAATATTTTTTAAACTGCAGTGGTCTAAGGTGGAGTTTAAAATCCTTCAGCTCTAATAACTCCAAATGAGCATGATACTGGTGGCCCATGGAATATGCTTACAGTAACACTGAGTCCTAAGCCCTGAATCCAAACCTAGATGCAAAGAACAGAGTGAATTCAGCATATTCCCTCCTGTACCAGTGAGTCTCATACTCTCATAATTGGATGCCCATAGAAATAATCTGGAAAGTTCTCTCTCTCTCTCTCTCTCTCAATATATATATATATAGATATGTATCTTTTTTACACTCTCTGGGCCCCATCACTAGAGATTTTGAATCAGCTGATCTGGAGTAGAGTTGCAAGCACTGGAAGTCTGAAATCGCTATCCTTGATAGCCTAATGAACACCCATAGCTGAGATCCAGCGTTTTACATAAAGGCCCACCTCTGGGTTGCCTTTATATAAAGAGTTAAATCCAACTCTTTTGCCTTCTCTCCTCATTCCTCCAGTCCCTGGCCTGCCCCTACTCACTTTGCTCATTAGTCTAGCTCCTGCACAGATGGTGTTTGTGGGCATGCTGATGACTTCCGTCACCATCAGGGTGCTCAATGCCAGAGGGTGCAGCAAATAAACTGTCTGTGCAGGTGTAATGGGGAAAGGAGGATTGATGCTCAGAGGAATGTCTTCTTTTGTGATGCATTCTATCAATATCAAAATCTCCCTGGCTGACTTGCCAGGAAGTATACTTTGTCATGTTAATATGAAAAAGAGCTAATGACACTACATATATTTACTTTTCTTTCTTCTTCTTCTCCTTTTTAAACCATCCAGATGTTCAGAAGCTAGGCATTTAATATCCCGTGTTTGACCTTATAGCCCTCTGCCATCTGCTACACAGGATGTTTCAGCAAGCTAATGTGAAAAGGCATCTGATAACAAATTAACTTGATTGTAACACATTTTGATGATCCCAATTCAAGGTAAAATTTTCATGCTAATAATTACTTAGATGAGGGCTCTCATGGATCTTCCTCAAATTTTCTGATGCCTTAAGTTTCCTGCAACTGTGTGAAGATAGGACTATATCCCAGCATAGCCTGTTAAGTCTTCCTTAAACTATACTTCTATCTCTTTCCCTGATAACTGGGATAATCTCCTCTAATTTGGAAACATAACTTTATTTGGCCTTTAAAGAGTTAACAAATTCCCAGAAAATACTGTATGAGTGAGAGTAATAGCAAAATATTAATAATATCCATGTATATATTAGTTACTTAGTCAATCCATAAAGGTACAATGTGAACAACTTCATATTTTAGGTGAAAAGAAAACACCCCAAGAACAAGAAGAGTATTGGGTCTGCCTGTGAGAATTGTACTTGAGCCCATTTATCCATAGCACCTATATACTACAAACAATCTCAATGCTAATTCATTGTTAGCATTCTCATATTGATATAATGCTTTTTTCCTTTATCTTTTGGTCAAAACATCCCTCTTTTATCTTTTTAGGGAGTAATTTTAGATTCACAGTAAAATTGAGCAGAAAGTACAGAGTTCATACACACCCCACCGACTCACACACACAGCCTCCCCCACCAACATTCCACATCTCTGTGATATATTTGCTACAGTTGATGTACCAACATTGACATATAATTATCAACTGAAGTGCATAATTTACATAAGGTTTCATTCTTTGTGTCCTACATTCTCTGCATTTTGACAAATGTATGACAGGTAACTAACATTGCAATACCATATAGAATACCCACATGCCGTGAAAATCTCCCCTGCTCCATTTATCCTGTTCATCCTTCTCATTCTCGCTCCCCATAATGCCTGACAACAACTGGTCTTTTTCTGTCTCTTTAGTTTTGCCTTTTCCAGAAGGCCAAATAGTTGGAATTGTATGGTATATGGCTTTATTCAGACTGACTTCTTTCATTTAGTAATATGCATTTATGTTTTCTCCATGCCTTTTCCTGGCTTAATAGCTCTTATTTGTTTTTTTGATGCTGAATAAAATACTATTGTCTGTATATGCCATAGTTTGTTTATCCACTCACCTATTGAAGAACATTTTGCTTGCTTCCAAGTTAAATGCAATTATGGTAAAGAGACCATAAACCTTTGTGTACAGATTTTCCTATGGACATAAGTTTTCAACTCCTTTAGGCAAATACCAAGAGTGCAATTGCTGGGTTGTATGGTAAGAATATATTTAGTTTTGTAAGAAGCCATCAAAATGTCTTCAAAAGTGGCTTTACTATTTTGCATTCTCATCAGGAGCAAATGACAGTGCCTGTTTTCCACATCCTCACCAGCATTTGGTGTTGTTAGTGTTCTGAATTTTTGCCATTCTAACAGATATATAGTTATATCATTATTGTTTCAGTTTTCATATCCTGATGACATATCACAGAGGGCATCTTTTCATATGCTTATTTGTTACTTGTATATCCTCTGTGGTGTGGTTCTTGAAAAGGTCTTTGGCCCATTTATTAATCTGGTTGTTTGTTTTCTCATCAGTGAGTTTTAAGTGGTTTTGTACAGATGCTCCTCAACTTAAGATGTGGTTACATCTTGTAAAACCCATTGTAAGTTGATAATATCATAAGTCAAAAATGCGTTTAATACACCTAACCTACAGAACACCGTGGCTTAGCCTAACCTACCTTTCCTGTACTTAGAACACTTACATTCACCTACAGTTTGGGAAGTGATGTATTGAATACAGTACATGGTAGAGTACTGTATCAGTTATTTACCCTGAAGAACATGTGGCTGACTAGGAGCTGTGGCTTATTGCCACTGTCCAACATCACAAGAGAATATCCTGTCTCATATGGCTAGTCCTGGAAAAGATTCAAATTTTGGACTGAAAATACGGTTTTTAAAGAATGTGTCTACCTTTTGCACCAGGGTAAAGTAAAAAGAAAAATAAATAAGTCAAGCCATCATTACGTTGGGGACCCATCTGCGTATTTTGGATGGAAGTCTTTTACCAGATAGATATCTCTTTTGCAAATATTTTCTCCAGTCTGCAGCTTTTCTTTTTATTCTCTTGACAGTGTTTTTCACAGAGCAGAAATTATTAATTTTAATTAAGTCCTGCTTATCAATTCTTTCTTCTTTGAATTTTGCCTTTGATGTTGTATCTAAAAAGTCATTGACAAACCCAAGGTTATATAGAGTTTCTCCTATGTTATCTTCCATATGTTTTATAGTTTTGTGTTTTAAATTTAGGTCTGTGAATCATTGTGGGTTGCTTTTTGTGAAGGGTGTAAGGTCTGTGTCTAGATTTTTTTTTCCCCCTGAGGATGTCCAGTTGTTCTGAGGTTTTCAATTCTCTATTTATTCTTCACTCCCCCTAATTCTTCATTCTGAGCAAACTAAGAATAAGAGAATAAGAGAAATCTCACAAGGATTATTGTTTTCTTTTCACCAGTATGTAGATCACCTTCATTTTTACTTGGATGCTAATATAATTCTTTCCCCCATATTTGGATTGAGGACAGTTGCAATTCCAATACATATTTTTCTGGATACAAAAGGAATTTAACCAGTGCAAAGGTGGTGTGTGTGGGGTATGTACAATTGAATATCTAGCCCATTAGATCTGAGGAGCACAATTTATGAGAGTGGATCTTTAAGCACCTTCTATAGCTTTTGCACAGCAAGAAAAACAATCATAAAATGAAAAGATAAGCAAGAGATTGGGAGAAAATATTTGCAAACTATAAATCTGATGTGTGTTATTATCCAAAATACATAAGAAACTTCTACAACTCAATAGGAAAAACAAAACAAAACAAAAAGAAATAATCCAATTTAAAAATGGGCGAAGGGCCTGAGTAGAGATTTTCTCAAAGAAGACATATAAATGGCCAACAGGTATATGAAAAGGTTTTCAGTATGACTAATAATCAAGAAAATGCCAGTCAAAATCACAACGAAACTTCACGCCTGTTAGATGTCTACTATCAAAAAGACAAGAGATAACAAGTGTTGGTGAGGGTGTGAAGAAAAGGGATCCCTGATATACTGTTTGCGGGGATGTAACTTGGTATAGCCATTAGGAAAAACAGCATGGAAGTTTCTAAAAAAATTAAAAATAGAACTACTGTATGTCCCAGCAATTCCTCTGCTGGTTATATATCCAAAGGAAATGAAATCATCACCTCCTAGAGATATCTGCACTCTTATGTTCATTGCAGCATCACTCACAATGGCCAAGATATGAAAACAACCTCATTGTTCCTTTATGGATAAGTAAAGACATAGTGATATAGCGATATCATTCAGCCTTGAAAAATAAAACGCAGAAATTCTGTCATTTGTGACAACAAGGTTGAAGCTGGAGAATATTATGCTAAGTGAAATAAGCCAGACATGAAAAGACAAATACTGCATGGAATCTAAACAAAGAGCCGAATACATAGAAACAGAATAGAATGGCGATCACTATGGGCAAGAAGGAGGGGGAAATACGTCAAAGTGTGCAAACTTGCAGTTATGTAGAATGAATAATTCTAGAGATCTAATGTTCAGCGTGAGGACAATAGTTAATAATATTGTATACTGAAATTTTATAAGGAGAACACATTTTAGGTGCTCTTACCCCAAAATGTATGGAAGATAATGAATAGCTTAATCTGCTTGACTGTAGTAGTAATTTCATTATGTGTGTGTATATGAAAACGTCAGGTTCTACATCTTAAATATGTTCAAAATACTTTTAAATAAAGGTATTTTGTAGTGCAGTTGGGTGGAGGAGGTAATAAAATAATTTTCAAGTTGGCTCAGGAATAGGGTCTTTCAGTTCAGGGTGTGCCAATGAGATGGGTAGATGCCTTTTTTTCTCCTCTCAGTTTTATTCTATTACAGAATTTAAACCTGAGATGAAGACTGATAGTTACTGAGTGATGCTGGATGAATTCCTTATGAAATCTTCAGGGAGGAAGATGTATTCTATAATATGTGTAGAAAAAATAGTACATAATATTATTAACTAAATGCTTAAACTACTTTTCTCAAAAGTGAAATAACAAGACAGATATAAATAGATTGATATATGCATACATACATGCATAACTAGAAACGAAATGTGTGCATGCTTGTCTCTGCATGCCCAAATTATATTTATTTTTCTTGTTCCACAGTTCAGGATCTGCCAACTTTTCCTCAGTTGGCTAAATTACTTTCATAACCAGTAAACATATGTTATTTAAGACAGAAAAAAAACTATTTGATAGATTTACTCATTGTATTTTAAAAATGTGTTTTAATTTTATAGCACCTCTATAAGAATCAGTACACCTCCACCTGGAAGCTAGGACAAATATCTCAAGCATCAGGCCTCTGAGTGGAAACCTCGCCAAGCACCCAAAGTAGTGGGCCTCTTCTACACACACCCTTTCTTCTCCTAAATAGGTAAGAACCATCTAGCCTGATGACAATTACCTTATTCCCTTCAGAGGATTTCAAATTTACCAGCTATTATTAATCTTTATTTACCCTCCGTAAGTGTTCTAAATCATATCGATAACTCACATTCTTTTAGGACATACCATCCTGGACATTCATAATTCCAATTTTTTTTTTTTTTTTTTTTATACAGAATCTCACTCTGTCATCCAGGCCAGAGTACAGTGGCACAATCTCTGCTCACTTCAGCCTCCACCTCCCAGGTTCAAGTGATTCTCCTGTCTCAGCCTTCTGAGTATCTGGGACTACAGGCGGATGCCACCACGCCGGCTAATGGTATTTTTAGTAGAGACGGGGTTTCACCATATTGGCCAGCCTTGTCTCTTGAACTCCTGATCTCATGATCCGCCCACCTCGGCCTCCCAAAGTGCTGGGATTACAGGCCAAAATTTTGTCGATCCAGGTTTTCCACAAATCAAAAAGTCTAAGCCTTCTTTGTTGTTCTAAATACTTTCTGGGCATCCTATGCATGTAGTTCTATGCTCTGAGAGTCCTTGCAATTACTAAGTTTATTTGCTCCATTCTTTCTCTATTATTCCAACTTGTGTCTTTGAAAGAGGACCATGTCATGGATAACAAAAGAGAATATGACTAAGGCACAACTGCCTTGTCAAAGTTGCCAAAGCTGGTGGTGCCTTGCATCCCCAAGGTATCTCCAAGATTGCCGAGGCAAGATTCTTTTATTAGAAACCACTGTGAACAAGTTGGCTCAGGGGCTCATTTAAATGCTGGTCAATTTGCATCAGAACCCCTGTCTAAATCTGACCCACAAGTTTTAGAACTTTTTTATACTTCTTGATTTTCTCTTTTTAAAGAACAGGTGATTCCTTGTGAGCTTCTTAACACCTCTTCTTCACAGTTTTCTCACTGCCACCTTCACCATCACCAATCCTGCCCAGCTAGCATACTAGACATTTCTGATTACTAGGGGGCCTCTAGCATATATCCCTTATAGATGTTCCTAAAATTAAGCCATGGTTGCATAAATTAGAAGTAATCAAATGTCCAGCTATCAGTAAAATCTTGAACTGCATCAATGCAATTTGAGTGCTAAAATGCACAGATATGAGTGATGTAGTGTAGCTATTTATTAATTCTGGTGCAGTGTACAAGAAAGAATGTTGAACTGAAAATCAAGAGATGGATTAGGCCCTTCCTGTTTATTCCAGAATTAGCTTTTTAAGCTTCCAAAATGCTCACAATTCCTAGCTCATTTAAAACTTAGAGGGTTGAACTCGGTCTCTAAATTTTCTTCCAAGGTGCTATGGATTAAATGTTTTTGACCCCCCAAATCCATATGTTGAAAGCTAATCCCCCATGTGATGGTATTTGGAAGTGGGACCTTTGAGATGTGATTAGATCATGACAGTGGAGCCCTCATGAATAGGATTCGTGCCCTTATAAAAGAGGCTCCAGAGAGCGTTCTCATCCCATCTGCCATGTGAGGACATAGTGAGAAGACAGATACCTAAACACTAGAAAGCATGTCCTCATCAGGTACTGAATCTTCCAGAGCCTTGATTTTGAGTTTCCTGGCATCCAGAACTGTGAGACATACATATCTGTTGTTTATGAGCCACCCACTTTTTTACTGCAGCTTGAACAGACTAAAACACAAGGTTCCTTTCCATTCTAAATGAAAACATTTTAAGGGGACCCTGTTTTGGGGGAACAACAGTGAGAAGGAGCCTATCAACAGAATGTAGGTTCTGTAGTTTAATACTGACGCATCCATTTGCATGATCTGTGTGAGCATAGTGAAAAAGAGGAACCTTGTCAGCCCGACCTCAGACAATGCACTTTAAAATTTTTTACTTCAAGGCTTGTAGGTGGAAAAAAGATTTATCATTGCTTTCAAGTTATATTTCTATCTACACAAGAGAAAATAGGTCTTTGAAATAATACCAAAGTCTGGGAACTGCCACAGTGCAATTTAGGAAGGATTGCAAGTAAAACTATTTAAGGATACAATATAATGCAAAGAGTCAAATTCAGACAAGCGAAAGACATTTATAAGTTTAGTAAGAACCCTCAGCCACTCTTTTTTCAATGAATATAAATCTTTTGGAAAAAAATTCCTACTGAGATTCAAATTACATAAACAGAGAAGAAGAGAGAATATATGTTATTTATGGCAGTGTTACTAAGGTAAATGCAAATGCCACTGCAAAATGGCTGTGCTCGTAATGGTAAAATGTAGGTTATATACATATTTTCCCTAGCATCTTACTAGTGGATTTGAAAGTAAAACTACAATTGCAGTTCAACTTGAAGAATGAGAAATGTTCCTACCTGGGAAGAAGATTAATCTCTCTTTAATTGACTCTTTGATCAGAATAAAGATTTATAAGATGAAAATGCAACATTCCTCTGATAAGGAATTAAGGATGATGAATGGAGAAGCCATTAGCATTATGGGGATTCTAGGAAGGCATGTGTTTCAAGAGAAAGTAACCTTTATTGAAGCAAGGTAATTTAAGAAGTGAACTTTTTGGTTAGATTCAAATTTATCTGCAAAATACTTTCTAAACTTTCTGGTAACAAAATCCCAATTCTTGCATTGTTACAATGGCATTTTAGAACAAGTTCTTCCTGCCTTTATTAGGTACTTGACAAAAACACAGACTAGCCTATAAAGCGCCATAAAAGCAAGGAGAATGTTGTTTATATTTTCCATAAAGGTCTCAGCTCACTATGAATGCTAAGTGGATGCTAAATCTGAGTCATGAAAATGCCTCTCTAATGAGTAGTAAAGAATTCCCAGAATAAGATGGTGTCTTTGTAACCAGTGTCAAAAATCAACCTTCCTCCCTTTGTATCAAAATGGTTCCCAGAAGCTCTGCCCATAATCCTTTATCATCCACAAACCAGGTACTCAGACAATGTCAATTAAATTAATTTGAGAGTTTTGTTGAAATAAAATGCCTCAGTAAAAAGGTTTAGTACAACCAATATTTCCAGTTCTATTACCATATTGGAAAAGGTGTTTTTGTTTGTTTGTTTGTTTGTTTGTTTGTTTGTTTGTTTTGTTTCAATGCTATAACACTGTCACTAGACTAGTAAAATTCCAGATTCAGTTTCGGGGACACTCACGAAAACCATCCTCCTGCATACGGTCTCAATTTTTTTCTCTTTTCTTTCTTCATCCCACTCACTTTTCAATGCCAGCCCTGGTTAAATTCCACTTTGCATCTATACCCACACAGCTAAAAATGGTTGGAGACCAGAGCTATGCCAGCTGGTCTCATTTTGAATTCAAGATCACCCAATCACAAGTAGGCCCTGAATGCTCTCCAGCCACCAGAACTTATTCTCCTATTCTAATTAGTTTCTCTGGCTCCTAAACAACTACACCATCTTTCTTTTCTCTCTTGAAGCATCTAGCCTCTTTACTTCCATTTGCCATTTCTGCTGATGACCTTGTTTCCTATTTCACTTAAAAAATAGAACTCATTTCACTATCTCACATCTCCTCACATAATGGTATCAGTTAAACACATTCTATCTTCTCTCCTAATGCCTTTGATGAATTTCCCTGCAAAAACATTGACCCAGCAATTTTCTCTCCACTGAATCACTCCCAGCAGCATACAGACATGCTGTTACTTTTCCCAACCGAATAAACAAAATTGACAAACAAAAGGAAAACAAAAATCTCTCTACATCTCTTAACCTATTCCTTCAACTGCAGCCTCTCTTTGTCTTATAATAGCAAAATTCTCAACAATTTTGCCTACATTTGCAACTCTATTTATCTTCTCCATTTGCTTTTGAACCCAGTTCAAGTAGGTGTTTGCTCCACACCCCTCCACCGAGGTTACTGGGTCAAGGTCACCATGAGTTTCCATATTGTTTAGTCTGCGGATCAATTCTGTCCTCATTTAACCGTACCTGTCTGCGTCATTTGAGGGTCAATTCCTCTTTCCTCTTTTGTTCACCTTGTTTTTCTGACTTTACTCTCTTTGTATCACTTCTTTTGGCTTTTCTGATTTAATCTCCTTTTCTGGTTTGTTCTTTTCTCTCCAATCACTGCAATTTTAGGAGTATACCAGAGATAAATTCCCTGGCTTCTTCTCTTACTTATCTATGACTTTCTCTTGGTGATCTCATCTGGTCACTGATGACTACAGAATGCCTATCTTTGGCATCACGTTCTCTCCTAATTCCAGACCACATTATATAATACCTGCCCATTTAATATTTCTATGTAGATATGTAATCAACACCTCAAAATTAGTACCCCCAAACAACCATCTAAAAATATACCATTCCTGCCAGGTGCCAAACTTGCTCTTTCAGTTTCTTGGACAAAAATTCCGGAACCATCCTTGAATTTTCTATTTCCCAGATACACTGCAGTTAATTCACTAACAAATTGTGTTATCTGTGCCTTAAAAACATTCCCAGGGCCGGGCGTGGTGGCTCACGCCTGTAATCTTAGCACTTTGGGAGGCCAAGGCGGGTGGATCACAAGGTCAGGAGTTCAAGACCAGCCTGGCAAACATGGTAAAACCCCGTCTCTATTAAAAATACAAAAATTAGCTTGGCATGGTGGCAGCCGCCTGTAATCCCAGCTACTCAGGAGGCTGAGGCAGAGAATTGCTTGTACCTGGGAGGTGTAGGTTGCAGTGAGCTGAGATTGTGCCACTGCACTCCAGCCTGGGTGACAGAGTGAGACTCCATCTCAACAACAACAACAACAACAACAACAATTCCCACAATCTGACTCCTTGATACTACTACTTTCACATTCACCCCACTGGTCCAAGCTGCTTTACTGTTCCACCAGCATTATTATAGTAGCCTCCTAACTAGTCTCTCCTCTTCTACTCTTATCAAACACAAGCTATTCTTAATAAAGCAAGAACATAAATCCTCTTAAAACTTAAATCATGATTCCAATCAGAAACCTGCAATAAATACTGTTATGGCTATCTATTGCTGCATAACAAATCATGCTAAAACATAATAGTTTTAAACAAGTTATTATATCTCTCTGTGTTGACTTGTGTTAGCTGAGTCATGTGGATTTTGGATGCTAACAGATAGTGACTGGGACTGGAGTCATCTGAAGGGTTGACTAGAAGGATGTCCTAATCCAGTCTATCGTTGTTAGACATGTGGGTTGGTTCCAAGTCTTTGCTACTGTGAATAGTGCCGCAATAAACATACATGTGCATGTGTCTTTATAGCAGCATGATTTATAGTCCTTTGGGTAGATACCCAGTAATGGGATGGCTGGGTCAAATGGTATTTCTAGTTCTAGATCCCTGAGGAATCGCCACACTGACTTCCACAATGGTTGAACTAGTTTACAGTCCCACCAACAGTGTAAAAGTGTTCCTATTTCTCCACATCCTCTCCAGCACCTGTTGTTTCCTGACTTTTTAATGATGGCCATTCTAACTGGTGTGAGATGGTATCTCATTGTGGTTTTGATTTGCATTTCTCTGATGGCCAGTGATGATGAGCATTTTTGCATGTGTTTTTTGGCTGCATAAATGACTTCTTTTGAGAAGTGTCTGGCACATATACACCATGGAATACTATGCAGCCATAAAAAATGATGAGTTCATGTCCTTTTTAGGGACATGGATGAAACTGGAAAACATCATTCTCAGTAAACTATCACAAGGACAAAAAACCAAACACCGCATGTTCTCACTCATAGGTAGGAATTGAACAATGAGAACTCATGGACACAGGAAGGGGAACATCATACTCCGGGGACTGTTGTGGGGGAGGGGGAGGGGGGAGGGACAGCATTAGGAGATATACCTAATGCTAAATGAGGAGTTAATGGGTGCAGCAAACCAACATGGCACATGGATACATATGTAACAAACCTGCACATTGTGCACATGTACCCTAAAACCTAAAGTATAATAATAAAAAATAAATAAATAAATAAAAACAGAAAAAAAATAAAAATAAAAAGGACTCTAATCATAGTAATTTACTGTATCTAAAAAAAAAAAAAAAAAAAGGATGTCCTAGATAACTCATCCTCATGGCTGGCAGTAGGTGCTGGCATTTGACTGGAAGCTCAGCTAGCTGTCGGATTGTCTATGCTTCTCTCCATGTGAGTTTGGTTTCTAAGAGCGTGATAACTGAGTTTCAAGAATGAGTCTTTCACATAACAGGAAGTAGAAGATGACATTCTACAAACTGGGACTCAGAATCTGGCACACTGCCGCTTCTTTTGCATTCTGTTGGTCAAAGCAGGCACAAAATCTACTAAAGTTCAAGGAAAGGAGACATATACCCTGCCTCTCAATGGAAGAAATGTCAAACCTTTTGAGGCCATGCTTAATCTGCCATAGTTTCCATATTATTCATAGTAAAAGGCAACATTCTTGCAGTGATCTTCAAAGCCCATTATATAATAAGAACTCAAGATACCTCTCTGATCTCATCTTCTACTAACTTCTCCTTTCTTACTTCATTCTAGCTACTCCTCAAAGCTGCAAAGCCTTAATGTTTGTTATTTTCTCTTCCTAGAATCCCTTTCCTACAGGTATTTATATATCCACATGGCTTGATCCCTATTTTAATGTCTGTTTAAATGTAACCTTCTCAGGGAAGCATTCTCTGACAATCCAATATATATATTTGTTGTCTGACTCTTATTAATAAAAAGAAAGATGCAAAGCGCAAGGAATTCTCACAATTTTATTTACTGCTGCATTTGTGGTGTCTAGAATAGTTCTTGGAACATTAAACAAGCTAAATAAGTATACTTTTTGAACGAAGGAACATAGTGTGTTTCTTTAATTCCTAGCAGTAGATTTATTCCATTTAACTGCAACAATTGCGGATTTTTCCCACTTGACTCACTTTGAGTTCACAAAAAAAAAAAGAAAAAAGAAAAAAAATCTATTTGTGGAAGAGATGCTTATTGCCCAAGTACTTGATCACACTCAGAGAACAACTCCAGATACATTCAGCATTAGAAGAGTGATCTTCTAAATCTTAAGACAGACAACTGAACTATTAACCCTGGCAAAGATGGTATCTCATTAGGGAGCAAATGTGGCAGTAGAAGATCAATTAACTTTTTGACACCACCTTGGAATTTGGAGAATCCAAATAACTAAAGTAACTACTTTATAATATGTTAAGGTTTTGAGGTTTACAAACCTATTTCCTAAGCTTTTTATGTACATAGATTTAAATCACGTTAAATTCAATTAATATTATAAGCTTAGAAGCCATCCACTGAAGGCTTTTTGTTTCTCTTGACCTTTAGTTCAGCTCTGTGTCCGTCCAACCATTTTGCTCCCAGGGAACACACAAAGCATTTACAGGTAAGCATTCACTCTAGTCCTTCATGTATGAAGCCCTCCTAAGATTTCTCACCAGAAGCCCAGTTTCATTTAAAACTACAAGATATAAGGAAATTCTTGAACTTTCAAAGGTACTGTTTTTACCATGAGTATTAGTCATTATTAAACATTATGAAGTTCACAATTAATTAATTCACATTTTATTGTGATTGTTGCTGATTATTTTTCAGGACTATGCTCTCCACACACCATAGTTTGAAACATTAGGAAAAATACTGTTGGTATAGCTTGTGTATGAAACACAATGAAGTTTTCCAAAGGCACTTTCGCCTGAACAAAATTTGACCCCTGTCAGTGAGATGTCAGCACTATATGTCAAATGAACTAGAGGGGAAGCTTCTAATATAAATACGTTATCGAAGACAAAGTCACTGGGCTCTTTGCAGCAGGGTCAGCTGAACCCAGGAAATATGTCCCACATTTTATCTGAAGATCAGCATAGAACGGCAGCCCCTGCTCCATCTGTGAAAGGTTAAAGTGATGCTCTTGCAGACGCAAAGAGGCAGAGTGCAAGTTTGGCAGGAAGAAGGGTGACACTGCAAAAAAATGTCATTTAAAATGGGGTTGAAGGATGTCCAGTAACTTCTAGACAGTTGCTTCTCCTGGTATTAGGAGATGATTATTCACTTTGCAGCAGATTCCAGGAACTGTTTCATATTCAGTAGGTCAGCATGCTTCAGAATCCTGCATTGATTACAATAATTCCAATTCTGTTAGCTTTTTTTGAGGGCTTACTCTGTGCTATAACAATCAGCTGAATGAGGCATTATGTCACTAATCCTAAAACAGCAACAGGAGGCCCTTTAATTTTTTTTCTAATGCATATTAATCTACCCATGTTAGTCCGTCTCTGCTAAAAACGCCAGCCAGCATTGTCTCTCACTTAAAGTATTTCAGTAACATCAAGGTAGCTCTCCTTGTTTCCATTCTTATATCTTAATCATTTCTCTATACAGCAAAGAGATGGATATTTTTATTGTCATGATATATCCTTGTGTGATCTGTGCCCTGCCTACTCTATCAGCTTAATTTCATATCACTCTCCCCTCAATTTCTGTGTTCTAGTTGTATTAGTCTTTTTCTTTTTGTAGTTTCTTGACTATTTCTTGTTTCTTCATCACTTACATATTTTCCTACAGAAGAAAGATTTCTATACCTATTTCTTCTCCCTGCCCCTGGAAAACTCTATTCTTCTTTGTCCCAAATCTCATTAGACACTTTTTTAAACCATATGTTCCTTCTTACTCGCATTTAGAATAACTGCATGTCAACAGTCCTTGGACAATTAATTTGTTTTCATCTCTGATGCACAAGAATGCAAGCTTTGAAAGGGCAGAGAACACATCTTTTTGTTAACTTCTTACTTCCTTAGCAAGCCATTGTATCACCTACACACAATTAGCACCAAATATGTCTTCAAATAAATGAAAGGCCCTTTATGCTTATAACATTAGGAAAAATTGACGTTTTGAATGAGAAGGATCACTTTTACAGAGAAGAAAACACATAAAAACAGGTAAAGGATAGTCTTTGGAGGCACACCATCATAATTTTAGGGCCAATATTAGGTAATAATAATGACTCCCAGAGAGGGTGACGATGGAAAGTAGCAGGAACTTACAAGCAGAACTGAGAGTCATTCTATATATGTGTGTGTGTGTGTGTGTGTGTGTGTGTGTGTGTGTGTGTGTGTGTGTGTATTCAGGTGCAGCATCAGTTCACTTTTAAAAGAAGAAATGTTTTTCTCTACTCCAAAAAACATTGACAGAAACGATGAAGATTAATGATTGTTCATGCTGACTTGACGTTTCTGAGGCGCTTCGTTCAGGAGCCTGCTCACTTTCCCGTAATGCGTTTTCCTTCCTTAGCTGAATGTGCTACTCTCTTCTGTTGCTCTTGGACTTGTTTCCCTGACATTTCCTTCTCTGTCCCTTCTTTAATGCTCTGGGTTTTTCCAGTGTTCTATCTAAGCCTTCTCTCTTTTCATATTTTCTACTTACCTTATCTGATCTTCTCCATTGACTGGGCTTTAATCACTAAAACTTAAACAAAAATCATAGTTTCTTCTTTCTTTCATGTTGGCTTCTCAGATACATTACTTCCTACTCAAAGTATCTGTTGGATGTTTATTATGAGCTAACGCGTTATCTATTGAGTAGGCAATCTGGAACAAAATGGGGAAGATCTGTGCCTTCACTGAATTTATGAATGCAGAAGAGATTATAAACCAATATATATATAAATAAATTAATAAAAATCAGATTTTTTCTGAAGAAAAATCTAGACTATGTTATATAAGAGGAAAGCATGGGAGACATAAATTTGATGGGATCTAGAATGACCTTTCTGATATAGAGGACTTCCAGCTGATTTCTGAGGGCTGAAATATTTTAGACAGGCCAATTATATGAAGAAGAGAAATCTGGCCCAAAGACAAGAACAAAGCTGTGTGTTAAAGGTGGGACAGGAGTTGTGTTAAAAAGACAATCTGTAACCTGCCTCTGGTTCACAAAATCTCCAATCATCAGAAAATTAAATCAGAGTATCTGAGCTGGTAATTGAAGAAGCCATGTTGCTTTATGATTAGGGAAGGGAATGACCCTCCAAGACTTGTTTGGACCTTCAGGATACAAAAGAACATGGGGGTTTCTGGATATGCAAAAACCCAATACCTTGGAGGTGGCAGGAACTTCAATGGGTGCCTGTGTGGACCAGGTACTAATTGTTATAACGTTGGAAGATTTGATGATGTTTCCTGTAGTCCAGCTCGACACTGAGTTAAGGCTATTGAAAGGACTTCCCAGATGATTTCCAGAAAGGGACTCGCCAAAGCAATGGTCAGCAAACTGTGGTCCATGAACTGAATGCCTGTTTTTACACATGGTTTTTGCAAACACAGCTACACTCATTTGTATTACCTACCACTGCCTTCATGTGACAACGGAAGATGTGAATAGTTACCCACAAAGCCTAAAATATTTTCTGTCTGTATTTTTTTTTTTTCAGAAAAAGTTTCCTAATCACTACTGTGACCCTTACTTTCTGTTCCTTCCATCTAGATTGTCCTTAATGTCATCTTTTGACTGACAGAACCCCTAACTAATCAAGTCACAGCCCATGTCACTGTGCTGAGAAGACTTTAAAGAGTCCCTTTCTACCCTCACCCCACAGAGCTGATCACGCCTATCCTATCCTGCACTGCACTTATCATAGTATCTCAATTGCAACATTTCTTCTTCTTCTAATAGACTCTGAGTATTTTGAGGCCAAGCCCTGTGTCTCACTCACTTCTGTATATTTCACATACTTTGCAGTGTATCTTGCATATAGCAGGACAAATTAAGATTTGACTGGGCAAGGAAAGGCATCAATGTGAAATAGATTGGAGATTCCTCACTTGAAATATGCATTTCTCCTCTTTGGATATGTCAGAATTTAACTGTAAGTTAACATTATTCTGCAATCACAGGTCTCATCAAGAATGTCAAAATTGTTTTATACTAGTTTACTAACTTCAGAGACCATAACAGTCAACTGACTCTATTAGCACGAATGACCAGGGTGATTTTCAAATGAAAGATTTGTTTTTGCCAGTTCTGTGAATTAAATCATTTGGATATTTTGCATTTCCATAAAATGCTAATAGATTCACTAATGTAATCCAGCAGTCCTCCTCTAGATATGCAATTAAAGTCCACTCCCATCTCAGCCACCATTTATCAGAAACTTGCTGGGCCTGAAGGTCATCAGAATTTAGCACCAACCAAATACAGAGAGAGCAGATGTCCTTTTGTAGAGAATTACCCAAATAAATCTTTTCTGAACAAAGAATTAATACAAAGCATTATAATAACTCACAAATATTTCTCAGGTGGAAGGTGGTTTTCAAGATAACTATTAAGAAAAAAAGAATTTCAATCATAAACGTTCACAAAATTTTCTATTGATTTCAAATAGCAAATTAGTTGGAACTGCTATTCCCTGAACAATTTGTGACAAAATCATCAGGAAATAGTTACTGCAATTTCACATTTGGCAGAATTTTATTTTGATTCTTAGCAAATGCTTTGTCTCATTAGACATTGAGATATTTCTCATAATAATTGTAGAAAAGTAGTAAAAGAGACAGTAGCTATAGATTTCCTCCCAAAAAGGCTAAGCCTCTCTAGATAACAATAAACAGTCTGTAACAATGACCTTAATTTAGGATTTAGTGGTCAAGTCCCAACAAAATGATCAGAATTCCTTTGTAGGAGTACATTCCGAATGATAAATTCTGTTATCTGTTTTCCTTAAAATGTTTCTATACTATAAGTACTTGTGAAATAAACAAGCAAAAATATAGAACAAAAGAGAAAAGACTCAAAATGCCCCGGAGGTAAATTTTTTATAAAAGTTCACGTAGCCATACTTACAATAATTCATTTTCATACACAGCTTTAATCACTTGAAGCCTTACATAACCATTTTCCTCCACTGGAAGGAAAGTCTTGGTCTCAATGCTCATTCTCCTCCTTGTCTCTCTTTTTGTCTTCAGTTCACTGGAATTCCCTTAGCTAGGGGGACTCTCAGACTCAGTCTTTGCCCAAAGACAGATCAGAGTAAAGGCCTTTTTATCCAGACCATAATCTTCCCTCTCCCACTGTGGCTGCTGCTCCTCTGTTTCTCTGCTCTCTGTGAAGTGTGCAACAGCATGGCACCACTTTAAACCAAACTTCCTCACTGTGCTGTCCTCTAGAACTTCTCTCAGGATAGCATTTCTCCTTTGATCATCAACCTCAACAAGAAGTTTGAGACTTTCTAATCTGGTAAAGAATCTCACTCTTGGTGAGATATTTTCCGTTATCTCATTGATCGCATATTTCTGTAGTGTTGCTCATTACACTGACTACCTTGTGTGCAACACTCAAGTCTAACATCTTGCTGTGGTCTGTCTTTCCATCCACTATTATACCTATTATTCTCTATTTTTCATACATACTCTGGTGGTATCATGCATACTCTGGTGGTACATACTATGAGATGGAGATTATTAGTTTCACATCCTCAGTGCAGAATCTTAGGCTGAAAGAGTTTAAGATAAATGTCCAAAGTCACCAGTTAGCTGCCAAAATCAGTATCTGAACTCAGATATAATTTTAAAATATGAATGAGCTACAATATTAAAAATCAACAGTCTCTGTATGAAAATCTGGAGCTTTTGTTGAATTATCAGATGTTCATAGTATCTCATGAACTTGCAACAGCCAAGGAACCAGTGTAAAGTACCATGGCATAAATCCACAGTGGCCAGGTCTATGCCAGCTACTTTGAGGTTATAGAGAATTTTCATAACATATAGAGCTGACTTTGGGAAGCTGAGAATCTTATTGAAGAGAATGAACAATGGTACAAGAAACATTTTCAGAATTGTAGATCATAATCTGGTGTTAAAATAATTGGAAGGAAAAATGCATTAGTGACTCTCCACAACACAGTTGGAGGAAGAAACAAACATGGGCCAGAATATCAGTGAAAGTCACATGAATGAGGTGACTCAGAGGAAGTATGTTCGTCTGGGGATAGTAAGTTTGGGTTAATCTATTATTAAATTATTAGCCTGGCTCTCCTTGGAAGCAGACAGTGAGACAAGGACTTGACTTCAAGTGGTTTATTTGAGATATAATCCCAGAATATAATGATTAAAAAGTGCAAAAAGGAGGCAGGGAAAGAAGAGAACCAGGAAAAGAAATAAAAAGTGGCAAGCCATTTAATATGTGGAAAACTAAGCATGTTACTACTGTAGACAGTTGGAGTTTAATACCACTGGGAATTCTGACAGACCATATACAATATACATCAGAGTTGCCCCAGCTGAGGGATGAGAAAGATGAATCTGCCATTGACTAAGGGCTGCTCGAAGTAGTATTAACTCTTCATGCTGCTGGTCACCTATACATAGATGGAATTTGCTCTGCTAGACAGAGAAGATTTTAATGTGACTGTGTTTTTCATTCAGAGATGCAGAGATGAGTGCTATGAGGATGTGAGTGGGTCGCTGATAGTCAGCAATAGGTGGGACCAAAAAAACAGAGAGAGAGAGAGATTTTGGAAAAAGAAGAGGAAAAGAGAGTTATTTTTATATGAAAGAAATTTAAGTATGCACATGAAGGTGAAGTGAGTGCAAATAATCACCCCATTTTATATCATTTTATAATGTATAAATTGCTTTCACAGATGAAATATTAAATCGAGTACTTTATATGCTATTGTGAGAGGACTAACAGAGGAGACCAAATCTCAGAGGGCTTATTGAAGAGTGATGAAAACTAAAATTGAGTAAGTCTGTGTTCTAGATACCCCACAAAGTAGATAAAAAGATTAGTCCTTCTCATGGCAGAGAAAAGAAGGAGCACTGGTGGATTTGAATAGGGAAGGGCTATGATAAATGCAGCATTTCAGAAGGATTTTTGACAACTATCTAGCCATTCATTCATTTGTTGCATAAATATTTGTTAGTTATCCTCTATGTGCCAGATGCTGAGAAAGAATAAAATTGTGAATAAGATGCAAGAGATGCACATGTAGACAAATAACAGCAAGACTAAGCGTAGGTGAAAAAGAAGGAAAACTGTGACACAAATAGGGACATTCATTGGTGGCAAGAGAAACTGGAATTCAGAGAGTAGACAGAGTATTTTTTGTAGTAAATCCATTGGCAATTCTGTGACTTCCTAAAACAGGAAAGTATCAGGGGGATTGTAGAGAAAATGATGGAGAATGTAGCAGGCATTGTTAGTTGCCTAAACCAGTAGGCTTGCTAACAAAATTCCAGTTTATTTGAGATTGCAATGGGGCCAGCCCTAGAGATGAAAATATGATACACCTGAGACAATCAATCAAGACAATTCCATTTTCTTTGCCTGATACATCCAGTCTCTCTTGAAGCTAGAAGAAGCTGTGTGGAGCTACATATGGCCAAAGATATTTTCAGAAATACGATGGGGATGGAGGTATGAGTGTAGTTCTCTCTGATAAAAATAAATATCATTTGTTCCTGCCTTGTATATTGAAGCATAGCCCAAGAACATGATTCTTAGACCTTTTCTTGTGGCTGGGTGTAGTGACTTGAATAAAAAAAAGAGGCAATATGATCACAATAGCTGAGCAAAACGATGGGAAAAGCCTGGAACTTTATTGCCTAAGTAAGCTCCTGAACAAGCCCTGTAATTACAGCCCACTGTTTTGTTTTGTTTTGTTTTGTTTTGTTTTTTCCTTTTACTTTAAGTTCTGGGGTACATGTGCAGAACATGGAGGTTTGTTACATAGGTATACATGTGCCATGGTGGTTTGCCACACCTATCAACCCGTCATCTAGGTTTTAAACTCTGCATGCATTAGGTATTTGTCCTAATTCTGTCCCTCCCCTGCCCCCCATCCCCACAACAGGCCACAGTGTGTGATGTTCCCTTCCCTGTGTCCATGTGTTCTCATTGTTCAGCTCTCACTCATGAGTGAGAACATGCAGTGTTTTGTTTTCTGTTTCTGTATTAGTTTGCTGAGGATGATGGTTTCCAGCTTCATCCATATCCCTGCAAAGGACTTGAACTCATATTTTTATGGATGCATAGTATTCCATGGTGTATATGTGCCACATTTTCTTTATCCAGTCTATCATTGATGAGCATTTGGGTTGGTTCCAAGTCTTTGCTATTGTAAATAGTGCTACAATAAACATACGTGTTCATGTGTCTTTATAGTACAATGATTTATAATCCTTTGGGTATATACCCAGTAATAGGATTCTGGGTCAAATGGTATTCTGTTTCTAGATTGTTGAGGAATTGCCACACTGTCTTCCACAATGGTTGAAGTAATTTACACTCCCACTGCACTGTTTTGTTTTAAGTTTACGATTATTTGGATTTTTCTAGGCACTCTTATTCAATATTCTACTATACGTAGCTACAATCTTTCCTGTCACAATAAGTGTAACACTGTATAAAAGCACTGTCCTAAAAGAAACAGAAATGGCAAGTGGCAATGGGTTCAGCTGGTGACAAATTTAAATTAAAGTAGTAGTTCTAAAAGTGAATACGATATAAATGGTTCGAAAATACCACATGGAAGAGTCATTCTAAGTTGGCCAATAAGGTTTGAGTAATGTCTCATGTACAACAGGAAAGGAGGTTTCTAAGAGAATGCCTAAGATAATTTGCTCTTGACCTTGTTTTTGTCAACATTTCCTTCTAAGTTTTTTGGCTAAAGACAAAGAAAACATACATACTATATTGCAAGTGAATCACATATTAGGTAGTTGATACCTTGCTTCAAATAATTGAGACTCTAAAAATATTTCGGCTAGAAAAATAACCTAAAATATAGCAGATGAAACAAAATATTGGAAAAAATATAAGCTTTTAGAATTAGGTCCATTAAACAAGCACTTAAACAATGCAGCTAAATGTTACAGTTCAATAGCAGTTGATGTGAAAATAACATATGTTATTTGGCTACTTTAAAACTCAATGTTAGTCAAATGTATATTCATTCATTCATTCATTTATCCAAGCCTCATGTTAGATAATGGACATAGGCACACTCAAAAAACAAGACATCCAAAGAGCTTAAGATGTGTTGAAAGGATTAATAAGTAAATTACTGATCACAATAAGGTTGATAAATGTTTTAGTGATACTATACTTTAAAGGTATATATGTAGAACCTTTCCTTTCATAGGTAAAATACACCCTAGCAAACATACTAGCTATTAATAAAATCATGAAAGTTCCTAAATATCAAACCTTTATTCATGTATTCCCCAAATAATTATTAAACACCACTTATGTGTAAGGCTCTGTCTTCCTTGGGGCATTTTAATATTTAGGTGAATAATAATAAAAGGAGTAGCCAGCAAGTTAGGAGTAACATTCTTGCGGCAAAGAGGGATGTTTCAGAAGTCAATGAAGGAGTAACTCAAGATGAGAAGCTTTATCAACTAGGATTTACAGTCATGTGAGAGATGGATAAAGAAAAGGAATGAGAATTGACATTGGATCTGGGGGGATGGCAGTAGTTGGGAACTTTGTGGATTCAGCAGATGGATGTGGATTAAATAATAACCGAAGATAACTGGAGGTAAGCAATTGAAGGAAGCAAGCACAGAAAAATAATGTTAAAAGTTTGTATATACGGTCCACTGAAAAATGAAGTCGTAGCTGGAGAGGCAGCTCGTCTGAGGAGGATTTTAAAAACAGACAATATCGTAGCTCAATGTGTAATGTGAAATCCCATGGAGAAGGTGAATTTGATGATAAAAGAGGAAGAAGGGATTAGTATAAAGAATCAAGATATGGAGTAAGGCAGAGAACATGAAATGATAGTTCTTCTTTACACACGTAATGATAGCACTCCCATTTTAATAGAAAATAATACAGAACATATGAGTATTTTTGAAGGTGGGTTTGTAGAACTAGTGATCTTCTAAGTGCTACTATTTTCTCAATGAAATAAGAAGCAGACTATCTCTTGAAGCTAAGAAGTGGAAAATTTGATAAGAAAGAAGAGATTTAATACAATATTTTGTCAATCAGGATACACCATATGATGCTAAAGTAACAAACAAGTTTCAGTGGCTTAATACATAATGTATTTCTCAGTCATGTTAAATGTCCAGCATATGTTAGCAAGGAGATCCTTCTTACTGTAGTCATTCAAAGACCAAGGTCTACAGAGAATCCATCTTAACACATTACTGTAAACACACTGACACAGTGAGAAGAATGTGTTCACTGTGCACTGACTTTTAAATCTTCTGCCTCTGCTAATTGTTATGTGGGTTACAAAGTCAGTAGAGTTATGTAATATATTATGAATATCTAACACACAAATTAAGCCATGTGTTCTTGGTTGGAAGTCATTTAAGAATAGGAATTACATTATATAGCAATCATACAATAGATACATTCAACGCATTTTAGCAAACCTATGACAAGTCATTTTAAGACCTTTTCCTGATTCTTAATAATGTTTGCAAGTTATAGATAATCTACATCACTTTCAATGGAAATTTTGGATTAAGTTATCTCTCATTTTAGAATCTATTTCTGATGTAAGATGCAAGTGAAAACTAAGACTTTCCGGCTGGGCGTGGTGGCTCAGCACTTTTGGAGGCCGAGGCAGGCAGATCACCTGAGGTCAGGAGTTCAAGAATAGCCTGACCAATATGATGAAACCCTAAAACTCTACTAAAAACACAAAAAAATTAGCCAGATGTGGTGGCGTGCACTTGTAGTCCCAGCTACTTGGGAGACTGAGGCAAGAGAATCACTTGAACCCAAGTGGCAGAGGTTGGCAGTGAGCCGAGATGGCACCACTGCACTCCAGCCTAGGCAACAGAGTGAGACTCTGTCAAAAAACAAACAAACAAACAAAACTAAGACTTTCCACCTCAAGCCACTTATAATTTAAATCACAATCTTATTTGATAAGAAATATTTAGCTTAGCAAATCTTCGAAAGAACCTTAGTGAGAAGTGGTTAATTTGAAAGATAGAATTTATCCTCACTAATAGTCCATTTGTTCATTTCTACATCCAAATTCTTACCACTGGGCAAGCTGCTCGTTGGGCTCCTTATAGATTTTAAATTTCATTAGATTAGCAAAAATTAAGTTGTATTTCTAGTAAAGAGTACATAAATCCACAGCATAGGGTCACTTACTACAGCAATTCAAGTCAGACTTAAAGCCTGTTGTAAGAAATAGAGTATTTCTACTAACGTAAGTTTGGAGAACCATGTTATTAAGTCAGAAAGATGCCAAACAATAACAACTGAAATATCTTCAGGAATTGACTTCCAAATAGAGAAACAGCTAGGTATACATAGCTTGTAAGCCAATGAGGAAGGAGAATAAGAAAACCACCTAACATCATCTGAAGTGTTTGATATGTAAATATCACAGGACAGAAGTTAAAAGGTATTATTCATGAATACCGAACACACACATATTATGAAAACATTTCTTGCAAAAAAAGAATCACTGAGCACAGAGATTAATCTCTTCTGGAAAACACTGGAAACCCAGTTGCCTGAACCAATTAAAATTGAATTGACCACAGTAACATTTTACATCAGCTAACAAACAGGGCTCAGGTAGGAAGACGTATCCAATGGATTGTTTCCCTACTCAAATATCAATGTTTTTGTGAAATGAATCTGCAGAGAATAAAACATTACAGTCTCAAATATAATCTACTCATTTATTTTAAGTAAAAGATTGTTTCCTTCACCCTCTCCATATGGGAAAATATATGAACATAAACAGAGAAGGGTAGTAATTACAGAAGGAAGTGTTTGTAACAAAACAGAGCAGGAGAAAATTCAGTGTCTGAATAGACTTTCAAGTAATGGGTAGAAGGAGAACATAGTTGGGTTAGATGACTGGTGAAAAATGAAATTTAGAAGCTAAATAGATGTCCCTGAATTCACTCCATTCACCCAGGAAATCTCATATTATAAGGTCAAGATCAAAAACAAATTAAAGAAATAAACATTTCCCATTTAATTTTATCAATACAAGCATCAAATCTGGGAATAGTTATTGGGAAACTAGAAGCACTCGATTAGAATATCTGCATCGATCATTATAATCAATGATGGCTTCACTACCCAGCCCTATTTTACTAAAGGTAGAAAAATGCCCAAGGAAAATCTCAGAGCTCTTTAAACAGCAAGAGTCAGAAGTATTTATGGTATCATTCTTCTTGTCTAATATATTTGGTGAGCTACCCAGAAGTTGGAGTGAAAAATATTTCAGGAAATTTGATTCCCTAAGTACTCTGACCAATCTCACAGCTCACATCTATCTATGTTTGTTTAAAGCCAGCCCTGATCTTCACTTTGCTAAAAATCAGTTGAATGTTAATCTACTGAAGAAAGAAATGATGAGAGAACTTAAGCAGAAAGTTCTAAATTCCATAAACATGATGGCTAATACCTTCAGATTCTACTTTTGAAGAAACTTCTGTAAATGTTTGGGCTCCACCTTTTTCTCTGTTGCCACCATAATACAGGTTAAATAAAAAGCAAGTAAAAGCAAAAGAGTAAATAAATTTAAATAATTAAAATACAAGTATAGGCCGGGCATGGTGGCTCATGCTTGTAATCCCAGCACTTTGGGAGGCCGAGGCGGGCAGATCACGAGGTCAAGAGATGGAGACTATCCTGGCCAACATGGTGAAAACCTGTCTCTACTAAAAATACAAAGATTAGGTGGGCATGCTGGTACCTGCCTGTAGTCCCAGCTACTTGGGAGGCTGAGGCAGGAGAATAGCTTGGACCCGGGGGGCAGAGTTTGCAGTGAGCCGAGATTGTGCCACTGCACCCCAGCCTGGTGACAGACTGAGACTCTGTCTCAAAAAAATGAAATAAAATAAAAATAAAATAGGATAAAAAAGTATACTAGGTTGCCGCTTCATGCAACCTAAAACTACAAGTGGAATGGCATCACCTTTACTACTTTGGATATATGTTATTTTTCTACATTTTGAAGCCAATCATGCATTGCAAGGCACTATTCTGAGAAAAAGTATATTGATAATCTATTGGTTTCAGGCATAATGTTTCAATGCAAAGTATAAACAGTGTATAAAGCAGATCTAGGATGAAAGAGGAGATAAGTGGATGTAGTCTGTAGTCTATGGTGTTAGATAAGGATAAAAAGTGCTTATCCTAGTTCCTGTGAGAGAAAAGCAACGGGAAAAAAGGGCTGTCATTAGTCATCAACTGAAACTCAATCTTAAAAGTTTGGCCTTTCCAAAAATCTGATTTGCTATTTCCCAAAGTGATATGAGGTTTGAAAATGAGATGATTGTGCCTGGAGAGGAAGTAGGTGTGGGTTTTGTGGCTTCCAGACAGAGGAAGCGAAAATCATTATGCCTCAAGCCAGGGTCATGTTTTCCCAGGCTTGGGGATGTTGATGGGACTTAGGCAAAGGCAAGAAGACAACCTGGTCGTTGGCCTTTTATTTTTCCTCCCTCAGGTCAGCCGCAAGCAATTTGGAATGGAGAAAGGCAGAAAGAAAAGTAAAGGAGACCCATCTTTTAACCTCTCAAAGCCTGGTTCAAGATGTCATAAATGCAGCTGCCAGAAATAAAGAGAAAGGAAGTGTATCAGAGTCTAAGAAAAGCAGAAGAGGAAGAGAGGCTTTGAAAAGCCACCATGGTAATCAGTAATCTCTTTGACATCTGGCAAAGAGATACATCTGCAGGGGGCAACTGGGATGAGTAATTGAACTTCGATTTTTACATTTTCACTGAATGTCTATGTTTAGCACCTAAATTTTAAACACAGAACGATTTTTGGAAATGCACTCTTCTCTGAGAGGTTGTTTCATGGGATACAGGAAACATCTGGAGTTAGATCAAGTAAGTTTCATGGCTGCCCAGACAACTGGTGTGTTTGTACTGTTTTGTTATGGTCCTACAATGGGTAGTTAAAATTCATTTGAGGGTCCCCCTAAATGTAAATGGCTATGCCAGCATTTCTCAGAATCCAGCCAGAAACAAGACAAAAGCTACCTCAAAACACATGTCAGACAAGGGAATAGAACGTAAATTGAGCACCTGCAATAGAGGACTGATTTATTTAAAGTTAAAGGACACCGTCCATGTATTAGAATTACTAAAGAACAAGAAATAATTTGTTTCAATATATCTTGTGATACTATGAGTAATACTTACATAGATAGAACTTAGTCTGTTTTCTTATTCCCTGGCTTCAGATAACCTACAACAAATTGAATCAGAAGTCAAGATAATTTGCCTAAATTGCCTTAAAATGATCCTTTTAAGGTCCATGTTTTAATCCTGTATGAGGCAAATTTGCTGGTTTGTAATTAGGTCCCCCAATTTTGCTTGACAATAAACCCAGAAGATGTATGCAAGGGTAGAAATGAGGTAACCATGGAAATAACAAATATTTATTAAGTACATATTTTAATAATGGTTACATTGGCATTATAGATTAGGAGCCTTAAAATAACTGATATGCCATTGCTTAGTTCATCCAAAATGAATTATACACAAAGTTATTTGTCACAATATTACTAATAACAAAGAAAAACTACAGTCAACTTAAATATCCCAATAGAAATTGTTCAAATTATTTTTAGGATTGATGTGATGAAATGTTGCATAGCTAATATAAATTATATCTTCAGAAACTAGGTAAAATAAACAGAATACTTACAATGTTAACAATAATTTCCCTTCGGGGGATATAAAACTGTGTATGAAATAATTTCGATATTGTATGTGTGAATACATATGTGGAGGGGAGCTACGTTTACAAAAGCAGGAAGATTCTTCTCATAAAATGTTACCAGTGTAGGGTCTTTTTAATATAGCTTAGTGGATGTAATGAGTAATGAGAGGGGCTATGGCAGAGATAGGAGACATTTATGGATGGACAAAGAAAAAGGAAAAGAATCTTTTCAGGAGAATATAACTCAGGAATAAATAGACAGATTAGTTTATGCAGCATAAAATTTGCAAAAACCTATAGACAAAAAATCGTTGTGTGTTTAAGTGCAACAAATTCCAACCAGACATGCAGATTCATAACAGTTAGCTAGGTTATTTGAATAAGAAGAGATTGATTAAGAGAACTCAAAATTTGCATTAATTAGGAAGCATTTTTTATTATTTGGTTTATTGTAAATAATAATATAGAAATAACAGGAGCAAAAATGATAATGGCTAATCTTCCAACAGGTGAGGCCAAGTCTCAGTGTAACTGCTTTGAATGAATTAACTTATTTAAACCTTAAAGCAACCATATGATTGTACAGAAGAGGAAATGGATAACTCTCAGTTAAAAATGCATTGATCCAGTACCAGGCTGTTTTGGTTAGCCTTGTAGTATAGTTTGAAGTCAGGTAGCGTGATACCTCCAGCTTTGTTCTTTTGGCTTAGGATTGACTTGGCATTGCGGGCTCTTTTTTGGTTCCATATGAACTTTAAAGTAGTTTTTTCCAATTCTGTGAAGAAAGTCATTGGTAGCTTGATGGGGATGGCATTGAATCTATAAATTACCTTAGGCAGTATGGCCATTTTCACGATATTGATTCTTCCTACCCATGAGCATGGAATGTTCTTCCATTTGTTTGTATCCTCTTATTTCATTGAGCAGTAGTTTGTAGTTCTCCTTGAAGAGGTCCTTCACGTCCCTTGTAAGTTGGATTCCTAGGTATTTTATTCTCTTTGAAGCAATTGTGAATGGGAGTTCACTCATGATTTGGCTCTCTGTTTGTCTGTTATTGATGTATAAGAATGCTTGTGATTTTTGCGCATTGATTTTTATCCTGAGACGTTGCTGAAGTTGCTTATCAGCTTAAGGAGATTTTGGGCTGAGACAATGGGGTTTTCTAAATATACAATCATGTCATCTGCAAACAGGGACAATTTGACTTCCTCTTTTCCTAATTGAATACCCTTTATTTCCTTCTCCTGCCTGGTTGCCCTGGCCAGAACTTCCAACACTATGTTGAATAGGAGTAGTGAGATAGTGCATCCCTGTCTTGTGCCAGTTTTCAAAGGGAATGCCCATTTTGCCCATTCAGTATGATATTGGCTGTGGGTTTGTCATAGATAGCTCTTACTATTTAACAGAGATATAGACCAGTGGAACAGAACAGAGCCATCAGAAACAATATCACACATCTACAACCATCTGATCTTTGACAAACCTGACAAAAACAAGAAATGGGGAAACAATTCCCTATTTAATAGATGGTGAGGGGAAAACCGGCTAGCCATATGTAGAAAGCTGAAACTGGATCCCTTCCTTACACCTTATACAAAAATTAATTCAAGATGGATTAAAGACTTAAATGTTAGACCTAAAACCATAAAAACCCTAGAAGAAAACCTAGGCAATACCATTCAGGACATAGGCATGGACAAGGACTTCATGTCTGAAACACTAAATGCAATGGCAACAAAAGCCAAAATTGACAAATGGGATCTAATTAAACTAAAGAGCTTCTGCACAGCAAAAGAAACTACCATCACAGTGAACAGGCAACCTACAGAATGGGAGAAGATTTTTGCAATCTACTTATCTGATAAAGGGCTAATATCCAGAAAATGAACTCCAACAAATTTAGAAGAAAAAAACAAACAACCCCATCAAAAAGTGGGCAAAGGATATGAACAGACACTTCCCAAAGAGACATTTATGCAGCCAAAAGACACATGCAAAAATGCTCATCATCACTGGCCATCAGAGAAATGCAAATCAAAACCACAATGAGATACCATCTCACACCAGTTAGAATGGCCATCATTAAAAAGTCAGGGAACAACAGGTGCTCGAGAGGATGTGGAGAAATAGGAACACTTTTACCCTGTTGGTGGGACTGTAAACTAGTTCAACCACTGTGGAAGTCATTGTGGCATTTCCTCAGGGATCTAGAACTAGAAATACCATTTGACCTAGCAATCCCATTACTGGGTATATACCCAAAGGATTATAAATCATGCTGCTATAAAGACACATGCACACGTATGTTTATTGCAGCACTATTCACAATAGCAAAGACTTGGAACCAACCCAAATGTCCAACAATGATAGACTGGATTAAGAAAATGTGGCACATATACACCATGGAATACTATGCAGCCATAAAAAATGATGAGTTCATGTCCTTTGTAGGGACATGGATGAAGCTGGAAACCATCATTCTCAGCAAACTATTGCAAGGACAAAAAACCAAACACCGCATGTTCTCACTCATAGGTGGGAGTTGAACAATGAGAACACGTGGACACAGGAAGGGGAACATCACACACCGGGGCCTGTTGTGGGGTGGGGGGAGGGAGAAGGGATAGCATTTGGAGATATACCTAATGTTAAATGACGAGTTACTATGTGCAGCACACCAACATGGCACATGTATACATATATAACTAACCTGCACGTTGTGCACATGTACCCTAAAACTTAAAATATGAAAAAAAAGTATTGATCCATAGATAGATAGATAGATAGATAGATAGATAGAGAGATGCATGTGTGCATGCATATGCATGTGGTAGCATTCAGCTAATAGGAAAGAGAGTTGAGATCTAGGCAATCTGACTTCAGTTGCCTACTCGTTATCATTGACAGTTATACTATATGTATTAGTCCGTTCTCATGCTGCTAATGAAGACATCCCTGTGATGGGGTGATTTATAAAGGAAGGAGGTTTAATTGACTCACAGTTCAGCATGGCTGGGAAGGCCCCAGAAATTTACAGTGACGGTGGAAGGTAAAGGGGAAGCAAGGCACCTTCTTCACAAGGTGACAGGAAGGAGAAGAGCAAGCAGGAGAAATGCCAGACGCTTATGAAACCATCAGATCTCTTGACACTCATTTATTATCACCAGAAAAGCATGGGGGAAACCAATTCCATGATTCAATTACTTCCACCTGGTCCCGCCCTTGACAAGTAGGGAATATGGGGATTACAATTCAAGGTGAGATTTGGGTGGGGCACAGAGCCAGACCATATCGTTACACTAACCCTTCTTAGTTAGAAGTATTTTTTTTCTAATTAAAGATATAAATAGCATTTTTAAATCTGAATGACTAATATAAAATATGCCCATACTTGCTAAATGAAGGAGGTTTTCTTATTGATTGAAATATCAAAATAAGATTTTAAAAATAAAATGAAATAAAAATGGGAGAATATAAGAGACTCACCATTGACTTTGGGTCTCTTCCTTCATGTAACTCACAGGCTCCCAAAGCTCTTATCTAAGATAGGGGTGAGTTACCCATCAGGACTGGGGAGGAAAAGGAGAAAGTTAAAGGAGATGTATAATAAGATAGAAGGGATTCAGGAACTTTGCACAATATTTTAGATAACTAACTATATGTTTTTGCATGCTGTAAATATCAGTGACCTGGGGCAAACTCATGTTCACTTTAGCGTTGTTGTTAAATTGGTTTGTGACATTTTGATAGCTGCCTGGCTTATTAGTGCTTCTGTTATTCTTGTTATCCAGTCATACAGAGTCTGATGCAATTGACCCTGTTGTAATTCTCATACTTAAACCAGAGTACACAGTTTTGTTTTACTCTTATTCTTATTAGGGAGAAAAATAAGTCAAGGAAAATAAAGAACTGACATGGTATAAATAAAAGACACTATTCTTTATTTCATAAATTGTTAATGATTAAAAAATAACAAATAGAAAAGTGTCAAGTGTCATTACATCACCATAGGATTTCAATAAATTCAAGATTTTATCCTTCTCTCTGATCTTTATTAGATCAACTTCAAAATTTATTCAATTATTTTCCTCCATTCTATCTATCAAGTACCTAATCTGATAAAATAATTCAAAGAGCTTGAGGTGTGGCATGCTCGTTAATTCACCAAGTATTTACAGAGAATCTGCTATGTGCCAGACACTGGAAAAATCCTAGGGCATACAGTTGTGAAACAGACAAATGTGGTTTTTTTTCATTGGATGATAACCCAAGTTTTTGGATGTGAGAAGGAAGCAGAAAAATTGAGTGTTTAAGAACTCAAGCTCTGAAATCAGCCTGCCTAGTTCAAATCCAATCTCCAACTTTTACCAACAGTAAACTTTAGGTAATCTACTTAGCCTCTCTATAAATATTCTATGTATTCATTAAGTGGGAAAAATATTAGCTAACTCACTGGGTTGTCTAAGAATATAATTTGAGGCCAGGCACAGTGGCTCATGCCTGTAATCCCAGCACTTTGGGAGGCCAAGGCGGGAGGATCACTTGAGGCTAGAAGTTTGAGACCAGCCTGGCCAACATGTTGAAACTCCAAGAACCTGTCTCTACTAAAACTACAAAAATTAGCCAGGCATGGTGATGCATGCCTGTAATCTCAGCTACTTGGGACACTGAGGCATGAGAATCACTTGAACCTGGGAGGCAGAGGTTGCAGTGAGCCAAGTTTGCACCACTGCACTCCAGCCTAGGTGACACAGCACAGTGAGACTGTCTCCAAAAAATTAAAAAAAAAAAAACAAAAAAAAAAACCAGGCCTGGAGTGGCAGCTCATGCTTATAATCCTAGCACTTTGGGAGGCTGAGGTGAGCAGACCCTTTGAGCCCAAGAGTTCTAGACTAGCCTGGGCAACATGATGAAAACCTGTGATATGATTTGGCTGTGTCCCTACCCAAATCTTGAATTGCAGCTCCCATAATTCCTGCATGTTCTGGGAGGGACCTGGTGGGAGGTAACTGATTCATGGGGGTGGATCTTTCCTGTGCTGTCCTAGCGATAGTGAATAAGTCTCACGAGATCTGATGGTTTTATAAAGGGGAGTTCCCCTACACAAGCTCTCTTGCCTGCTGCCATGTAAGACATGACTTGGCTCCTCAATTTGCCTTCAGCCATGATTGTGAGGCCTCCCAAGCCATGTAGAACTGTGAGTAAATTAAACTTCTTTTCTTTATAAATTACCAAGTCGCAGGTAGGTCTTGATTAGAAGTGTAAGAATGAACTAATACACCCTGTCTCTACTAAAAAATAAAAAATTTAGCTAGGTGTGGTGGTGCATGTCTGTAGTCCTAGCTACTCAGGAGGCTAAGGAGGGAGGATCACGTAAGCCTGGGAGGTAGAGGCTACAGTGAGCCTTGATGGCACCACTGCACTCCAGCCTGGGCGACAGAATGAGACCTTATCTCAAAAAAAAAAAAAAAAAAAAAAGACTAAGTTTGCACATGTAAAATACTTAGAATCGTGCTTTAGTACTGTGCAAATAGTAAATGATTCATAAATGTTAGTTTTATAACTTATTACAGTGAACATTTTTACCAGGGCCTCCAACTTAGTCATTAGAGGAGATAATTTGGAGTAGAGACCCTTTGCTAGTCCTCTACAAAGCTGTCTTCTTTATTAAAAAAAAAAAAAAAAAAAAAAAAAAACGACTCTGGATCCTGTGATTGGAGGCAAGAAGACCTGTTGATGTGTGGATCTGAATAGAGATTTTCAGAAAAAGATTGTTATCTTGTGATGCCTACTAGTAATACTCATCTGGACATTGCAGAATTGTGGAGAGAAATACAAATTATGGATGACAGAAAGAGATTTTAGCCAAGGCTCTAAAGAACAGCTTACCATTATCAACTGCTTAGCTTGAAATAGTTGCTCTTAAAAGCACTTTATGGCAATTAAATTGTTTCATACTCACAATATGGCCCTGGTAGTGAGTTTTAGTATTTTAAACATTTTGTGGAAGTTGTCAGAGTCAAAATAAATTCACTTGTGTTAACAACAAAACAAAACAAAAACCCGGAAAACAGAGCCAGAGAAGGCCATGAAGGATTATCATGCATGAATGCCTAGTAACAAAAACAATCACAAAAGACTACAAAAACCACAACCTTGCACGAAGGCCATCACTACCTTACACCAAAAAAACTGCTCAGCAACTGCCAGTCCAACCTTGGACTGATGCCACCTTTTTTTTTTGTTCCTTGTCACCAAGGATAATTATCTCAAAACAATTAGGAAATACTCTATATTTCCTGGAAAAACCTTTGTTTTCCTTTACCTCCCTGAAAAAACACATAGTTTACTATGACACCACTGTTCCCATTGCAACACCTATTCCCAAATAAACAACATTTTCTTTGAGAAATTCTCGCTATTCATTATTTAGATCAATGATTTCATAAATTAGAGAATGCAGGCATAAAGAAGTCAAATGAATTACTTAAGTTCTCACAGATAGAGGCAGAACCAGGCTTCTAACTTAGAGAGATGGAACCAGGCTTTAATACCTACACTCTGTTGCTTCTCTTTGCTTGCCAATCCAATTAAAATCAATAAAAAAATCCAGAAAAATGGATGTACCATCATGCTGTCATAGAGATGTTAGATGCTGAAAAACATGAATCACTTTCCTTATGTAGAAATCATAAAACTGCTATTCTGAAAAGAAAGCTAAGACATTATAATACATTTATGTAATATCGAGAAGAAAAATTTGAGAGCAAGAGAAAGACATTTCACATTCTGAAGAGGTAAATTCCAAATTGTTAACAGATAATAGGTAATCACGAATGAAAGGTATGAGAGTAAGTGCTCACTAAATGAAATACTGATGTTGCGTTGCTACAGTGTGGATCACTTTGGTTATTTCATTGATAGAAAACTGGAGTTTAGAACTCTCTTGGATTTTTAGGCTAATCATTTATCTAAAGTACATACATAGTCTGGATTGATAATTAAAAACCAGAGACATTGGAACTTTAATATAAGCAAGAACTATATAATGACCATAGTTATCCAAATCCTGGTTAGTGTCTGGGAGTTAATGAGCCAAAGTCTCTAAGAGTATGCAAGCTAGGCTAGATGACCCTTTGATAAGAGTATTACAGATCCAGAGCTGGATAGACTGTTTAGCCAACTAACCTGTAGATTGCCTTATAAACCAGAAAGTCAGGGAAATAATTAATTTCCTCATTCATCAAACCTCTATTGAGTATCTATGTATTCAGTTCTGTATTTTCCTTAGTAGAAAAATAAGACGTGGCCCTTTTTAGAAGATCACACCATCATTATAAATACAATATCTAGTGACACTAAAATTTTTCTCCCTGATTTGTGCATACCCTTAAACATCTAACAAAAATAAATAAATGATTGTGTTAACTTTTTTTTTTAGCAGAGTTGGGTGGGAGGAGATAAGTTTCACAGAAATTAAATGAGTCTAGTTCAAAATAGAAAAAAAAAACTATGAATCCTTAAAGATATGAACTGAATGCCATGCAGAAAAACAGAAGAAAACGTATTAAGAATGTGACATCCATAATTCTGCTGCCAAACACGTGTGTGCATGAAGGAGGGCACAGAGACACTCTCACCTGTGCCTGAGGACTGAGGCTGCTATCTAAAACAGGTATCCATTTGCCCTTGAACAATGAGGTCATCCCACTGTGTTTCTCTGACACTTCATTGACTGTGTAATGGCATTTGATATCGCTAAAATCTGGTTGTTCTGGAAGCACTAGTGCATTACAGCAGAGAGATGCATTGTGTATGATGAGTCATGCCCCACAAATTTGTGCTCAGTCTCTGTACAGTAAGAAAAAAAATAACAAGATCAAGTAACAGAGAACTGGGGAGGGAGAAAGTTCTCATTGCAGGCACAAGTACACCTTCACTTTGTGCAAGGTAAAGAGGGCTTACACATACTCAGTTTTCCACAGAGTTCTAGTAACTTTCAATAGTCCAAATCCTGGATCAGATGTTAGTCAAATAATAATTCCAATAGAGGAAAAAATATTTTTCATCTGCGAGTCACTTTTCAGAAGGGATCATGTCAAAACCTTGTTAGCCTCTTCCTGGTTACCCTGAGGTTTGGATGTTTGCCAGGAAGGAAGTAGAAGAATAAACATGACCAAGGCAAAGAGTTCGATGAGAAACCCTCAGAATTTTTGGAGAGAGAAGAGGAAAAACAATCTGAAACATGAGTATATCCAGAAAATCAGTTCATTTATGTAACCCAAGATGATTGGCAGATATTTTCTGGCTTTCATGAGTCAATCCTCAAACAAGAAAATGGACACACCACAAGGGAAAAAAAAAAAAAAAAAAAAACCTTAAAAGAAAATGTATATGTGACCTTCTTTACCATCCCATTATTTTTAAAGGGAAAACCCATTACCTGAGACCACTGTCATGGTTTGACAAAGCAAATCTGCTTAACACTCTTCAAACTCTGTTTTCTATAGAGTGAGATACCAGCATCTTTCCAGGACATCTGTGAATCCTCTAAGATCTGGCCCCAGCCTCTTTCCCATACTTCTTTCCTTCCGAAATTTCCTTCCATCTCCCCTACACTTCAGCCATATCCCTCTATGCAGAGTGCTCAAAGGAGCCTTTTCACATTTTCTCCTTTGGCACTGCTCACCTCTGAGTGGCATGCCTTCCACACCTCACCCATGTGGCAAAGTCCTCTCTTCTCTCAAAGCACAATTCGAATAGTCCCTCTTTATGGAAAGACATCCATGGGCAGCACCTACTCCAGTTCACTTTATCATGCACTCCACTTTTTTCACCATTTAATAAAAGCAAAGCTTTTTTTGCATTTTCTTTGGACCAGTCAAAATTACAAGACTCTTTTAATATATTAACTCACTTAATCCTGGCAACAACCCTGTGGAGGAGGTACTAACACTATCTCCATTTTACAGGTAAGGAGATTGAGGCACAGAAAGTGTAAATAATTTTCCAAAAATTGCATCACATGTACAAAATAGAGCTGGAATTTGAACTCAGTATATACTGACTAACTAGTTCTTTGGTTTATATCCCAATCATATATTCCATCATACTTGATTTCAAATATTTGTTGACTATTGTCTGCAGTTAAGTGTGAGTGTCTTGAGGGCAGGGTCTGAGCTATATTATGTGTATGTTGAACATCTTTTGCAGAGACTGCAGATAGCAGGTACTGGATAATAAATAATCAGTAAACCAGCAAAGCAGGCAAGAGTAGAAGGAGTATTATATACGTTTTGAAGTAAATAATTAAAGATGACAAATCACCCTCCAAATAACATTTTCTGATTTGAAAACTGTTCCAATTCTGGGTTTGTGCATGCATTTTTCCCCAAGTAAAGCAGAGGGCATGGTAAATGACATAACAGAATTAAGGAGGGAGCAAAGAGAAATGGAAAATAGTGATGATCTAAGAAGAGTAAGGAGAGACTCCCAGATTCAGAGAAAGACTGAAGCAGACTGCTAGCCTGGAGAAGACAGAGTATCCCAGCGCTGGCTCCAAGCTCATCTCTGTCTGATGTTAGGCTCTGATAACCACAGGTTTCAGGCAAAGGGAAGTACTGGGAGGGTTTTGTTTGAATGAGCTGATTTGCAGGGTAGTACATAGTTGTTTGGATTGAAGAAGACCAATGACCCTCTCCCTTGGGGGAGGCGAGGAACCTTGATGACGGCATCAGGCCTCTGCCTGACCATGAGGACTAGATCCAAGCCATAAGGAGAGGAGGCTCCAATAGTCCTTTTACAGAGGACACTTTGAGATACTTAATACAAATATATGCTGCTTCAGGGCAGGGGCAATAAAGAACCACTCAAATGGACAGAAGACTATTCTCCCCATTTAGTTGAAAATTAGAGTTTTACATCTACCAATTAAGACCTGCAGGACATGTGGCAATGTGTGCATTGGAGGCACTGGCAATGTCCTCGTGTTTCCCTGAAGAAGAACCTTTCAGCAGCAATTGTACCCTCTGTAGGAAGGGATATTTCAAGAGTGTCTCTGTTTCTTCATCACCTCCTTTCTTGCAAGTCTTCCTTATTAAAAGGCTGTTATCTGCTGGATAGGAATGGTGAGAGCCTGGCATCACTTGGTTTCTGTTTACCACTATGTACAATTTCTATACCACAAACGCAATGGGCCACACCTTCTTGTGTATTCTTTGTTTTTCCTTGTGTGTGTGTGTGTGTGTGTGTGTCTTGAACTGCACATTCTTAGTGAAAGATGTGGTCATTTTGAAGTCATTTTCAATGTGTTAAGCAGACTGACCATGTCTTCCTGCTGGTCTGCTCTCTCTGTTCAAACTTCTCCACCTAAACTTCAATGCATAATAAAATCAGCCTTTCATTGGGGGATCCAGTATTTTAAATAACAGAATGATGGATGACACCACTGCTTCAGCCTTGCATGAAAACTGCACGTTTCCATCAAAATATTAACAAGTTCATGATGTGTTTCCTTTTTGGCCCCTCATGGGTATTCTCCCTATAGAATAGAATCTGGAAGGAGGGAGAGTGGTCCCATGGCATATGGGAATCCACAAGGAACATCAGCTGAGAGCACGTCTGTAACAGTGTGCTGGGCCTTCACATCCACACTGCAGTGAGTGTCCACAAGGGAGCTGCAGCAAGGAAGGGAACTAAGTGCAGAAACTCTGGGAGGTGAGCCTGATGACAGACACGTTCACAAGCTCATGAACTGGACTCTCAAACGCAAGTGAGAAGACTTTGCTGGGAACTATGTGAGCAAGCAAGGGCCAAAGTCAGCAATATATGCGTTGAGTACTGAGATTAGTATCTCATAAATAGCCAAAGATTGGTCAGGCCTGGAGAAATGCAGAGTATGTGAAAGTCAGAAGCGAGCTGAGAAGAGAGTTCATGGCTAATACTCTAAGCTGTTCTATTCCTTCAGTGTGATTAACTTGTTATGTGAAAAGGGAGGCCCTGTGTACAGTGGCCTTGAGGTCTCTTGGAAAGAGTGTGGATTTCGGAGACAGAGCTCTGACTTTAAATAACATGTCTCCTATTAAAAGTGATGTGATCAGATGTAAATCCCTTAAATTGCCTGAGCCTCTCTTTCCTAGAGAGTATTTGAGCTGTGTCATCACTCTCTGCCTTCAATGACCATGCTAGTAAACATGATAAAAGTAAACACCTTTTGATACGAAATTATAATAAATAGAAAATCTACTAAACTTGAATCTTTATTTTGATTCTTTAAGAAATCATTTCAATATCACATAATACTATGAGCTCAGATCATAGACTTCAGGGAAAACATTTAAAAAAATCCTGAATGAAGGAAAAACGATTTGGGGAGAATCACCACTGGGCTACTTTTAAGTTATGAAACTGGAGTGAAGTTAGACAAACTCTCTGAAACTCAGTTCTCTCATCTGTAACATCAGACAAATAATGCATATATTAAAATCTTGAATTTCATGACCTAGCCTCATCTCAGCAAAAAATTAGCAATAACTTTTTGTAGCTCAAGACTTAATTTCTGCTTCTGAATGAAGGGGATAGAAATATCCAAAGGCAACATCTAGTTACAGCATTTGATGGGATCAAGAATAAAGATTTTTCTTTTCTGCAAGTGATTTAATCTGGTTTACCCAGTGGGAAAGCTCTAAAGGCTATCATTTTGTTTTCCTTAGTTGAAGCTATTAACTGTAATTGCTTTTGTTAATAATACTTTACTTATTATAATCAAAGTTCAATTTTTGCACTTATACCCTAGGGCCAGTTTGCAGAGGCACAATTTATAAATGGATGAAAAACAATTAATAACAACTAGAAAAATCATTAATGATCTTATCAACAAAGTGCTATGTAATCTCCAATTGCAAAATCTTGCACAACACATAAAATAGAACACACAACCTCAGCTAGTGCTGTGGGCTTTCCTAGTAATGACCAAACAGAGTATTTCAATAGCAGAAAAATAACGCCTCTGAGGGCACTCTCCTCCTGGGCTTAACAGGGGATGTTTCTATTAATCTACTGAAGGTCAGATGCAGCTTATTATAGTCCTGTGGGGTGTGAGCCTTCAAAGAGCTAAACTACAATAATTTAAAAAGAAAAATATTCCATCATCTTTCCTCCAAAACAATCCCCTGCTATAACCACCAAGAGATTATATGATCAGGCTACTACCTCTCTCTCACACCAGCCTAGCCCCTTGCTCCTTAAATGCCCACTTAACTCTAAACTCCAGTTTTATTCCTGAAAAAAGCTTAATGTTTTTTGCCTAGAACATTTTATTAACTTTCCCCTTTGCTGGGAATAACTTCCATGGATGCCTTATTCTTGTATTTAAATCTCAGCCCTAAGATAGGTCTCAGGTCTTCCCCTAACCCCACTTCGAATGTTGCTGTCAAAAGCCCCAGTATTTGTTGTTGTTGTTGTTGTTGTTGTTGTTTTTTGTTGTTGTTTGTTTTTTAATTATACTTTAAGGTTTAGGGTTTGTTTATCATATCACTATTTGAAATTAATGGATTCAGTGTCTGGTTTGTCTTGCTCACTACTGTATTCCCAGTACCTTGAACAGGGTCAGAATCATAGTAAGTTCTCAATAAATACGTGTTGAATGAATGGTCTAGTTGATGAATTAATGAATTCCCACTGGCTGCTGGACAAAGCAAATAATTACTTACTCATGCCATTTTTCTCTAGTGAACAGCGGTTACCAATGACTCCTTCCTCTCTCCTCCTCTCATTCCTTCCATCCCCTTTCTTCTCCCTCTCCCTATAATCTAATTGCTAAAAGCACAGGCTCAAGCGTCCAGCAGCCTGTGTTTGAATTTAGACTTCATTTACATGTAGGTCCATGAAGGCAATCATTGTCATTTTTTGTTCACAATATATTCCTGGGACTAGCAGAGAGCTAGCATCTGCTCAATATTTCTTTATTACCAAATAAGAAAAAAAATGCATGAATGAATAAGTGCTTTCTACTTTTCTTCTTTCTAGCTGAGTGAGGTCAGATAAGTTACTTAACCTCTTTAACTACATTTTTCATCAGGAACAATTTAAAACTACTATTTGCCACATGGTTTTATTGCAAGGATCAAATGAGGCCAGATAGGCCCAGGGATAGTAAGCTTTCAATAAATAGTTAAGGATTTATTATCAAAATGTTCTCCATTCATACTTAAAATATAAGTACAAGCTTTGGACCAATCATTCTGCTTGGATGCTTTTTAACCCTGCAGGAAAGTATGACCTTGCTTCCAAGGCATCATGTTCCACTGCCACAAAACTGAAGCTAGAGCTCTATGCAACCTCAGCCCATGAAAACAAGGCTTGGAATGTCACTCTCCCTGGGGTCTCCAATTCACTTCCCAAGACCCTAGGCATCCCCCACTCAACAAGGCCACGTTTTTCATAATGGAGATTCTTACTTTGAATTTCTGAATTTGCCTTCTCATCACATAAGATTTCTTCTTTGATGCCACGTCAGTTGGAATGAGTTTTACTGAATATCTGACTGGAAAGAAGTCATTAATTTATCTACTTGCTTTTCTCATAAACCCAGATAAGGAACAAGTAGCCAAAAATAAGACCAAGTATGGCTTCATGTTACAATGTCAACATGGGTCACTGGTGCTGAGCTGTTTGTGACTGTACACCCCATCCCATCATAGACCCACTTACTTATACTTCAAGCCTTAGCTTAGGCATTAGTCTCTTTGTAAAATTTTTAAGTCTCAAATATTATAAGCCAAGTAGAACCCTATTCTACATATCCAGAACTTCTTATACATTCTTTCATTCAACAGACATTTTTTTTTTTTCCAGAACCTACATGTACTGCGTTGCTCTGGTGTTTGTTTGTTTGTTTGTTTGTTTGTTTGTTTGTTTTGAGACAGAGTCTTACTCTGTCACCAGGATGGAATGCAGTGGTGCAATCTCGGCTCACTGCAACCTCCACCTCCCGGGTTCAAGTGATTGCCCTGCCGCAACCTCCTGAGTAGCTGGGATTATGGGTGCGCACCACCACATCCAGCTAATTTTTTGTATTTTAGTAGAGACGGGGTTTCACCATGTTGGCCAGGATGGTCTCGATCTCCTGACCTCATGATCTGCCTGCCTTGGCCTCCCAAAGTGCTGGGATTACAGGCATGAGCCACTGCACCTGGCCTCTGTGATGCTCTTTCAGACATCAGTTATATGGTAATGAAACACAACAACAGGGACGACAAAACAGGCAAAAATTTTTATCTTCAGAAATCTACATTATGATAGGAGAAAAAGACAATAAAGTAGAAAGATAAATAAGATAAAAAATGTTTTGCATAGTTTCTGAGCAGAAAGGTAAAACAAGGTACAGAGATAGATGTCCAGGGAGATATAATTTTATTTAGAGTATCCTGGAAGGTCTCAGTGATTAAGGTGACATTGCAGTAAAGACCAGAAGGCAATGAAGGGTGGGCACTGCATATCCCTGTCTTATCACCAACTACATCACAGTAATGTCACAAAAGGGTAAGTAAGTGGGTGTATGATGGGATGGGGTGTACAGTCACAAGCAGCCCAGCACCAGTGACCCATGGTGATATTGTAACATGAAGCCATACTTTGTCTTATTTTTGGATACTTGTTCCTCATCTGGGTTTATGACAAAAGCAAGTAGATAAATTAATGACTTCTTTCCAGTAAGATACTCAATAAAATATTGAAAGAAGAAGAAGAAAGGCCTTCCTTGTTCTTTTTCCACAATCACTTAAGTTCAACTTAAGTTCTCCGAAGGAGAGGGTCATATCTACTCATAATGTTATCCCTGGAGCTTAGCTTAGGGTAGAGAATGTACTGTGTGTTCAACACATGTTTGCGAACTCCTCTGCTGTTCTGCTGGTCACAGCCATGTTACCCTTCAGGGGCCAGGCCCTGTCTCACATTTGTGTACTGTGGAAGTTGCATACACCAGAGTAAAGTCACATTTTTTCAGACCCAGCCAAAATAGGGCAAGGAAAGCTGGAAGGAGAGGAGGTCCATATTTACATGTAGGAGATATGAATTGTTTCCAAGGACTTTCTAAAAACCCTTCATGCATCTCCTGCTTTGATAAATTTTATCATTAGACATTCTTAGGACAGCACTGATTCAGATCAGAAGTTTTCAGAACACTTGCCCAGTAAGGGCATCTCCACCAATAAACTGGCCACAACTCTGGCTTTGAACCTCTGATGAACTCTGTTTCTAAGCCACTTATGTAAATTGCTATTTTAAAATTAAACTCCCCTTTACCCTTTCTCACTGAATACACTAGTGGTTTGCGACCTCATGCATTCCAGATTATAATCCTTATTTCTTTTTGGGATTAAACCCAACATATTTAGAGATAATTTTCTCTAGTGTCTTTTTTTTCCAAGGCTGACAGTAATTTCCAGCTATGACCACTGCCAGCCTTTCTCATCTCTTGCCGAACACATCTGCATTCCTCATCACTGAGTTCCACTCACTTTCTTGAGAGAACTATCCAGAAGAGCACTAAGGAATTGAATAGCCAGGTCGCCAATCTATAATGGGGTACAAAAAATGTCTGAAAATATAACTTGATAGAGAAAATCTCCAATTCATTTTTGTTTGTATGGTGAGGCAGATGAATTTTATAAGCTGTAAAGAGGTGAGGGTTATATCCTCAAGGGTCATACTTCCTAATGCTTGATCATCATCATACCACATATTAGTCCATTTGGGCTTTTATAACAGAAGATCATAAACTGGGTGGCTTAAGCAATAGGCTTTTATTTCTCATAGTCTGGAAGGTGGGAAGTCCAAGATCATGGCTCTGGCAGGTCTCCGTATCTGGTGAAGGCTTTCTTTCTCTCTTGGAGACTACTAGCTTCTCCCTGTGTCCTGAGATGGCAGAAGGGAGAGAGAAAGAGAGACTCTATTTTCTCTTCTTCTTTTTATAAGAACACTAATCTCATTATGAGAGCGCAACTCTCATGACTTTATTTAAACGTAATTATCTTCCAAAGGCCCTATTTCCAAATACCATTACCTTGGGGGCTAGGGCTTGAACATATAGATTCTGAGCAAGTGCAAACATTCAATCCCTAATAAACTTCCTTGTGCACAGAACTGTAGATGAGAATAATTATAAGATGCACCACTTCTAAACTTTCCTGAATGTAAAATGAGCAAAAATTAAATAAGTAAAACTCTTAGCATGGCTCAACTGGGCAAAATTTATTACCCAATTCTGAGGCTTTGAACTGAAGGCTTTATTTATTATTTACTTTAGACAGTAAAAGAAGTCTCACACAGGTGGACTCACACAGAAAATAATGTTCATCAGTCATTATTGTCATAATAATGCTGCTTTACCAACTACTATCAAATATTAAAGGCATTCACAATAAGCAGTGATTTCTCATTCACACATCGGTGGTCAGTTGGAGTTCAGTTAATCTAAACTGGTCTTCACTGCACTTGACTCTGACTGTGGGTGATAACAGCGGTTACCCTAGGTATGTTCACAGGAATAGGCAGGAGCACATGAGGGCAAGGGCATTTGAAGTTCTGCCAACACGTCTGCCATTATCCAATCCTTTGTGAAATTGTGAATTGTCCAAACCAGTTGATTCCAAAGAAAGGGGCAGGGAGGTAAACTCTACTCATTGAAAAACCATTGCAAGGGTATGCATATGTATGAAGAATTGGGATTTATAATCCAACCTACCACACATTCCATTGCATTTGAAAGCATTATTCGAAGAGCTACAATGCTTATGTTCAATAGTTAAGGACTATTAAAAACTAAATATAATTCATAACACAGTGAATTTTGTAAATCCTAGGTGCTTATAATTTGCTTATAAGAAACAAAGGTGCCGGGCGCGGTGGCTCAAGCTTGTAATACCAGCACTTTGGGAGGCTGAGGTGGGCGGATCACGAGGTCAGGAGATCGAGACCACAGTGAAACCCCGTCTCTACTAAAAATACAAAAAATTAGCCGGGCGTGGTGGCAGGCGCCTGTAGTCCCAGCTACTCAGAGAGGCTGAGGCAGGAGAATGGCGTGAACCCGGGAGGCGGAGCTTGCAGTGAGCCAAGATTGCGCCACTGCACTCCAGCCTGGGTGACAGAGCGAGACTCCCTCTCAAAAAAAAAAAAAAAAAAAAAAAGAAACAAAGATATAGCCTTATTTTTATTTTTTTTTAGCATGGCTTAATATATTTGAACCTTTCTTTTTGAACTTTTATCTTTATTATGGAAGCAATATGGTTCTGTGGGAAGAATGTTAGTGGGATTTCAAATACTCAGATTCTAGTCCTAGATTTACCACTAATTAACTCTGAGACAATCAGCCAATTATCTGAACTTATCTTGGCCATGTTCTCCTCTTCCGGAAGGGTTTGGGCTGGTTAGTTGCATTTCCTTCCATCACTACAACTCCATGAGCTTGTGTTTACTGACATGGAAGTGGGCCAATAGGCCTTGCTTCATCTCCTTCTTTTTATTCCAAAAAGAAAATTATTGTTGCATCATATTAAGAGTTCCCAGTACCAAAAGTACATGTGTGAACAAAAGCGGGAATCTTATCTAAAGTCGTGGACAGCATTTAAACGTTTTTCAGATGAACCAGAGTTAAGCGGGCCCTCGATTTCCTGGCCACACACTGTCAATGTGGAGGATCTCTGGCCATGAGTTAAAGGTCACCCATGATACCAAATCGCAAATTGTGTTGAGAATGGAGAGCGTTTGCAAAGCTGGAATGAATACACAAAACATGTTTATTTACATCACTCAGGTTTGTATGGAAACCCAAAGTACAGTTTGCAAATACGATGGTATTCGTCTTCCTGAAATTGGCACAAATTACAGATGTTTGTTTGAGAAGTTAATAATTTCACATATGCTTTTGACAGTGACATATCAGCAAACAAATTTTATAGAGCATTGCACACACTTCTAACACACCACAGCTGAGGTCTGATTCAAGCTAAAACCCCAAGTGACTATAAACCAAACAATTATTTTTTTTAGCCCTAATGTGTTTGCTTCCTAATGACCCACAGCCTTAAACTCACACTGAGCAGGACAGCATAAACTTTCTTTTTTTATGCTCCAGGCCCCAACAGGGCAAGGCACATTCTGGAAGACTACTTGTGGGTGACCAAAGTGCAATTTAAAACATCAGCAGCCTTTGATCAGGGCAGCTTGCTTACTTTTAATTGTTTCCAGAGTGCTTGTTTGAAAATTTGTTAGATTACACATCACATGCAATGGGAATTGATGGCTGAATTCCCTGCCTTAATCCTTGGCTCAGAAAGGAGTTATGCTTACTTCAGTTACACTTAGGAGACTGAGTTTTTGGCCCAGCAACATAAAGGTGATTTCAGTTGCTGTCTCTTTTCACCCATACCCAAAATAACAAGAAATGAACTGAGAGATCCTTTAGGAAAGTGTGAGGTAATTGGTTGCTGGCTACTCTTTTTTTCTGGCTGCACTAACTTTAATCAAAGATTCTTTTTTTACTTCTTCATGGGTATTAGTGGATACAAGATCTTATAAGGTTTTCTCCTTAAAAAAAAATAGCAGATAGAGCACAATTAGTATCAAAGAAAACTTCCTTAAAACCAGATATGTCAAATTCTTTCAACGCTTAGAGGTGCAAATCAATATCACTGGACACTAAGTTAATGAGTGAGAGAATCCTTTCCTTAGCAACCCCAAGCTCAGCACTTTTCCCATCTAACCTTCATAACCTCCTTGGTTGATCTGACAGAAGTCAACAATGACTTTTGTGCAGATAATGTTCAAAGTTGCATCCACACTTCTGACTACCAACTGGATATAAATCACTGACTAGATGGTGGTGACACATGCATCCCAATTTTCATGTGGCCAATAATAAGTTGATTGTCCTGACCCACTCCCATCCCATACCCAATCCCATTTCTTTCTCATTTTTAATTTTGTAAATGGTCCCACCATTCTACTATTCCAGTCACTGCTGATAACTTATGAATTCTTTCAACTGCTTCTTGTCTCCTGTATCCTACATTCAGTGATACCAGGCTCTTTTTATTATGTACCCCCACCCCTATGGTTTTCCCAAATTCACCCTACCTTTCTGCTCACAATATACCAAACACAGATTCCTAACAGCTCACAATGCACCAAAAACAGATTCCAAACATGACCCTGAGTTTTCTAAATTGCCTATTACTAATCCATCCTATATTTTAACATCAGGATTATTTTCCTTAAACCCATCTGATTATGTCAGTTTCAAATTAAAGTTAATTAATATTGTCTATACCACAAATGTTAAACTGCTAAACTCCTAAGACTGTCATTCTCCAGTTTTACACTGTATCTTCAACCGTGCTCTCTGCCAGTGTGGTTAATCCTGGGTTCCAGTGATAAATTATTTGCACAGCATATGATATGCTCTAAAATTCTGTTTTTTTTTTTTTTTTTTTTTTTTTTTTTTTTATCTCGGCTCACTGCAGGTTCCGCCCCCCGGGGTTCACACCATTCTCTTGCCTCAGCCTCCCGCAGTAGCTGGAACTACAGGCACCCGCCACCTCGCCCGGCTAATTTTTTGTATTTTTAGTAGAGACGGGGTTTCACCGTGTTAGCCAGGATGGTCTCGATCTCCTGACCTCGTTGATACTTAGCACCTGCTCCTTACTTTGCCTCCTTCAAATCCATCTTCCAAGACTCAGTTGAGACGTGACATCTTTTCTGAATCCTTAAACCAGGACTGAAAGTATGCTCCTATTCTGTGCTTTTGAGGAATCTAGTAAAAGCATGTATCATTAAGGTAACCAACCATCCCTGTTTGCAGGATGCTTTCTCTGTTTTATGATCTTAAGTTCTGTAACCAGGAAATCAGGTAGGCCCAAGCAAACCAGAAGGGTCAACAGTCACCCTTGACATAGTATGTGGTCACTGCATGTCTGTTTCATCCACCAGACTGTGAGATGCTTAAAGTCTCTTAGAAGTTTAATTTATCTTTGTAGCCCTAAAATTTAGTTCAATGTTTGCAAAATAGTGAACTAGTCGATTTAATATTGTAGTAACATTTTGCTCTTTTCTGTTGAATCCTCAAAATCTTTGGAGGATGTCAACATTAACTTGAATATTTTTTATCCATGAAGAGAATACATCCAAGAGAAACTTAGCGATCTGCCCAAACTTAAACAACCAGACTACACACAGATGTTTTTCTGATTACTAAACTATGCTTATTTCACCATGAAAACTGAGTAAATCATTGGCTGGAATATTCTGTGGTGTGTTAGATTGAGTATTTTTCTACACACAAATTGATTTAGGGAGGAAAATGATTAAAATCAGATAAGCAGTTAATTACCAGCCCTTCCACTCAATTAAATTTTGGAATAGCTATTTGTTTGAATTAGACATCTTCAAACAAGATTGACTGCCTAGATATAACTAGTACAACCAAAACAACAGAAAATTAAAATAAATGTTATTTTCTCAGGAACTAAATGAGATAATTTAGAAAATGAGACTATTGAGATTTTCCAGTTAACATATTTATAAATCACAACCACACACCTATTGTTTAATCCAGTGGTTCTCAAAGGGGATTATTTTGCACCAGGAGTCAGTTGGCAATGTCTGGAGACAGTTTCAGCTGTCACAAGCGGAGGGGTAGAGATCAGGGATGCTGCTGAATATCCCACAATGCACAGAACAGCATATCCACCACAAAAAGTCATCCAGCCCAAGGTGTCAGTAGTATGAAGATTAAGAAACTCTAATTTAAACTGACAAGTAGGTAGGAAATGTTATCACATACATATTTTAATTAACTCTATTCCAAGAAGAGAAATGTTAACAGAAAATTCCACAAATACATTTTTAAAATATATGTAGATTTTATGCACATAAATGTATGTATGTACATATATTATACATATGGATAAACCAAACCATATAGTATGTGGGGTATTTTTTGTTTTGTTTTTTTTTTTCTGAGACGGAGTCTTGCTCTGTAGCCCAGGCTGAAGTGCTCTGGTGCAATCTTGGCTCATTGCAACTTCCGCCTCCTGGATTTAAGTGATTCTCCTACCTCATCCTCTCAAGTAGCTTGAATTACAGGTGCCCGCCACCATGCCCTGCTAATTTTTGTATTTTTGGTAGAGACAGGGTTTCACCATGTTGGCCAGGCTGGCCTTGAACTCCTGACCTCAAGTAATCCGCCCGCCTCGGCCTCCCAAATTGTTGGGATTACAGGCATGAGCCACTGTGCCCAGGCAGTATGTATTTTTTAATGGTGTAAGTAAAGGTGATATTTATACAGTTCTGCTGTATCAACAGACAAAACTTTTTATTTCTTTAAAAAATATATCTTTTTTCTTGTTCTTATAATGAAAAAAAAACAGGCTTACTACAGATATCATTACTCAAAAAGAAAACATTTTTTAAATTCTATAATCCAACCATTGAAAAAGAATGAAAGCATTTTAGCTTATTTGCTTTACTCTGTAATTTGCAGAATTAAAAAAAAATTATACTTACAAAAACAGTTTTGAATCATGCTTTCTTTACTTAACATTATATCATGAAATAGCCTTCTAAAAATGTCATTTTACTATTGAACAAATTCCATCACATGAATACACCATAATTTATTTAATAAATCTCCTAAAGTTGGATATTTGAAATTTTTTCTCTATGTTTTGCTATAATAAATAACACCATGATGAACATTCCTGTACATAAATCTTTAGTCCCTTCTCTGATTATTTACTTGGGATAGATTCCATGAACTAAAATGTTGGGGTCAAAATGAAGCCATTTAAGGTTTAGGATTTCAGTGATATAATCCATAAAACAGAAATAATAAACTATGGCCTCTCCCTAGTCCACAGTATAAAAGGGTCACGGAACAGTGATTTATTAACATAAACCAGAGACTAGGCATCCAACTGTGAAGTTATCTCTACATGTGCAAATATAGGTGGGGGGCAGAGAATACACAAAGGCCCTGTTACAGAAATAGACCTGTTCATGTTTATTTTTTATTTGGTTCACAATCTATGAGTCAGAAAACCCTCTTTTCAGGTAGAATGTGACAGAATGTGCCAAAGAGAGCTATATGAGTGATTCCCACTTCCCACAAAGGTATAGCAAAAGAAAAATTCAATTTCAGCTTATATTTACTACAACATACATATATACCATTCAGTATTCATTTAGTGAAAATTTACTGTATCCTCCTCGACACCGTGCTATCTTTGCCTCTTTGTTGTACATTTTGTTTCTAGCCCTTATAACAGTTCTGAAGTATTATCTCCATTGCGTAGATAAGGATGCTGAGCATCTGAGAGTATTAGGTAAATTGACTATGTAAACAGATTACTAAGTAAACAATCTTATTTAAACACTCATTTGTATGATCTCTAACCAATTGTTCCGAAACTCGACACTGCCCTTCACGTTTATAATATTTCTAATCCCACATATAAGAGCCTACTGAATGGAATTACATAGATAAAAGAATTAATACCTTCTTTCACTCTAATATGCTTCCAAGCATGACTACTAATTCGTCATCGTAGTCCATCAAGCTACACTAGATCTCCTTTGTAGGCCTGGCACTGCAGATATCACCCAATCTCATTTACACTGACTCAGAGACCTAAGGAAATGCACCTGAATTCTCACTTTGAAAACTTCATGCTGGAGAGGGATTTGAAGTATGGCATTCATTTTAGGCTACAGCCTTGGAGACGTGAAGCTGTCTCATTTTCCTCATGTGTAAGGAAACCATTCTCAATAACATGGGATCAGTTGTCCCGAGAATAAGAAACCACCACCATTCTGCGAGAGCATTGTTAGGTACAGATTTTGTACAAGCTGCCAAATGCAGAGAAACTGTGTGGGTCTGAGCTCTGTTTTCTGTTTTCTTTTTTTTATTTTTTAATTGGTTGAACTTCAGAATTTTCTTTCTTCTGAATTTGTCTTTCAGATTCTTTCTCTTGGCCAAATGCATAAGAAGTGAGTTTTTTCTTCTTGTTCCTTCACTATTTCTCTTCTCCATCATGATAGAGCTATATTTCCCAGCTCCTTCTCTCCCACCTACCCACCTATTTATCACCTGGGGCTGAGGGGTGGGTTGCCTTTCTCATTTTGACTGAGTTATTCAGGCACACCCCGTGAATGACACTCACATACAATTTGTGAATACAGTTTTTATGTGCATCTCCTGTCTTAATATGCACCTTCTCTCCTTTAGTAACCAATTTTCACAATCTCCTTTATGCCTAGGTTTCACTTCATATCTTTAGATTCTTTCCTAAATCATTCCCTTCCATCTTCCTCCTTCCCATGGATATCTGTGTTTCCAAATTATTTTCTGAATATCATAATTTGGTGTATTAGAGATGAAATATGAATGCTTTACAAGTGCTATATTTCAGTCATTGGATAGTTCCAATATCCATTATCATGCAGTAAGTGAATATAAATGTATCTATGTAAGCATTCACCTACACCCTTATAATAGATACTCACACTGTAAATGTTAAATTCAATCGTATATTTTGTTAATGCTTACCATATGTGAGGAAATGTGCACTGCATTGACCATGCAAACATCCACAAACGAAGAATGACATTCAGTGAGATGAAGTGATGTGCCCACAGTCATGACAGCGAGGGCTTTGTAGATGTGGTCTCACATCTCATTCAGGCTTTCAGAAACATCCACTGCAATCACTTTCATACCTGTAGTACATTTGTTATCTCTGTGTCTCTGCCACTTAATCTTCACAGTGAAATCCTTGAAAGTGCAACTCAAACATCACCTCTCTCTGAAGCTTTCTTTTACCATTATCCCTGCACATCGAGACCAAGTAGCCACATCGTTCTCTCTTTAACATAGAATGTCATGCTAGCAGAGTAGTCACTGCATTACATTTGGCAGTGTTTGGTCTCTGTCATTCTTTTTGATCAGTCTTTACCTTGCTCATCTTGTACCCAACTTCTCTGGCAGAGTGATGCCTAATAGATATTTGCCTGGATGAATTACCAGTTAAACAGTCCTCTGAATTTGAAATCTACTAAAGAAAGACATTACAGTTACAGTCTCTGCCTTTGGGATTTAGCATAAGACTTGTCTGACCAAAAAACCTCATACTCCAGGTACTGAGTTCATTCTTTGAGTTATATACCATACTTCTCTATTCAGTCAAAACAGTTAAATCGACTATTCTTGTTGGTGTTTCTTTCTGATGGCTTATGAATCCTGTTTGAAAATCCATTTCTTTTACTTTCTAGTAAAAGTAAAAAGTAAAAAAAAAAAATTTTTAAAGCAAAAGCAAGCTGATGAGTTTCATAAATAAGGCCATGTAGTCAAACATTCTAGGGTAGAAGCAGATGGCACGATCCTAGACAAAATAAATAGCCTGCTTCAGTTTCTTCACCTATGAAACAGGGTTAATGTTGCCCACATGCAGAGTTTTTGAATGTCTCACATATGAGAATAAGTTTTAAAACAAACAACACCCCCGTTGTGTAGAGTAGAATAATGGCCCCTCCAAGATGTCTACATGCCAATCTCTAGAACCTGTGAATTTGTTGCCTCCATAAAAGGGACTTTACTGATATGAGTATGGTTAAGAACCTTCCAACAGGATGAACATCCTGGATTATTTGGGTGGCTCTGATCTAATTACAGAAGTTCTTAAAAGAGGACATCATTTTTGGCTATAGTAAAAAGAGATGTAATAACAGAAGAATGGCCAGAGAAACATCACATTGCAGGCTTTAATGATGGAGGAAATGTGGCCTCTAGAAGCTGGAAAAGGCAAAGATGCTGATTCTCTCCAAGATCCTCCAGAAAAAAAGTACAGTCCTGCTGATGTCTTGATTTCAGCCTGGTGAGATGCCTATTGGATTCTGACTGCAAGATAAAGTATTTGTGTTGTTTTAAGCTACTGATTTGTGGTTAATAAATTTTTATTCTGGTCTTATGCAAATGCTGCTTAATCATATGGACAAAACAATGAGGTCAAGCACTTAAAGCTCACAAAAGGTTCATTAACTATATTTTTATATAGTTTGACTCTTCAAATGAACAGTTGCTTGAGTTCTTGGAAGGAAGACTTGCTCACTAACCATTTCAAGTTCTTTCTCTTATGGTGTGCATTAGCGATTGATTGCAAAATTAGTAAATTCTAAAGAACTGTGTTATGCAATGGCTTACATAATGTGTATTAAACTATAATTATTTGCATTATTCATTCCCTTACCATTCCACAAATATTGGTTGGGAATTTCCCAAAGAAAGAAAATATTCAAAGTGGAAAAATGTACTTAATAAACTCCTTCTGCCCAGATGAGACACTCAAGCCAGCAAAAGAAAATAACCAAAATATAACACCCAAGAGCCTTAAATTCTGAACTCTACCTTAACTGACTATTGCAACTCCAGGTCTCAGCACAGTCCCTGGCATACAGTACGTCCACACAAAGAAACTGGGAACTTTGTTGAATTGACTGCTGTATTTGTAATAATTTAATAACTTACAGAAGGGATGATCGGCAAAAGCTTCATAGAAGAGATACCATTTAAAATTATTGTCAAAGACCAAGAAGAAGAGAGTATGCTTAAAAACTGTTTATAATTGAATTTGAAAAACAGTATTGTGTATGAAAACTGCAATAACAAAATATAGGGCCAAAGAGTGGGTTGCAGAGAAATCATAAGAATTCTGATTTCTAAAACTGGGTTTCAGCAGTAGAAATCTCAATGAAGTTTGTAAGCAGCAACAATAAATCGTTCTTTACTCACATAAATTTGACTGGATTAAACAAAGTTAAGCAGGTCTTTTCAGTGTAGGATTTTTTAGGCTTCACTAGGCTAGTGAGCCTTAAGCTTTTTAAGTAAAGGATAACATGTCTATCTCAGTTACCTATTGCTCAATAATGATCTATTTCAAAACAATGGCTTTAAATCATGCTTTATTACTTCTCATAACTCTTGTGTGCTGGCTGCTGTTCTGGGCTTAACTCATGCACCTGCTTTTGACTGGTGGATGGGCTAGAAGCTGAGCTCACCTAGATGGCTGAGTTTCTTTCCACAAGTAGGGTTTTTTTGTTTGTTTTTGTTTTCTTCTTGTTGTTGCTGTTCTTGTGTTTTCCTTTTATTTGTTTGAATTCTCAGGTTTCTTCACATGATGGCAGAAGTATTTCAAAACAAGTGAGAGTAGAAGGCCCACGGTTTCTTGAGATCCAGGCCCTGATGTCACATGGCGTCACTTCTGCCACATTGTATTGGTCAAAATAAGTCACAAAGTCAGCCCCAATTAGAGTGGCAACTTTAATTGTAGACAAGCAAGTATACACGGATGAGAGGAACTTGCAGCCACATTTTGTAATCTGTTATTTTAGTTAGATTAGTTAGTTCCAAAACTAATGTAATCATTAAACTTTTCTCTTTTATATATACTACCTTGTAATGTGCAATTTATTAATGCTGATGTAAGGCTTTCAATTATACATTAAGTAGTTTTATAACTAGGGACTACTGGAGTCTTTAATTAAGCATTCAACTTTAAAAGGGACACATTTTATAACATATAGCTTTCTATTTTGCAAAAGTCACATATGAGAGTATTTAAGTGAGGAATAGAGCAAAGCAATTTAATAACGGATTATTGGTGTAGCTCAGATGAGTGGAAAAGAGATCTTTATTCAGGTTAAGTGATAATGAGACGAGAAAGGAGAAAGTAAACGTATATATACTCTACAGATAGAATCTGTATAATCTGATTGGCCACTTATGCTACAGTTGGGCGCAGAGCAGGGCAGAGCTTAGTGAAAAGACAAAAAAATCAAGGTCCTCCCCACAGATTTGAGCTTTTGGTAATTAGCCCAACAGTGAAATTATGAACAAAAATAAAGGAGTTAAGTAAAGAAATATCAGATAAATAATAGTAAATTTATTATGTACATTTTAGGTTTGGAAAGTTAAGCTACCATGCAGACATATTTAGTAGGGTTTTTTAGTTGCAGGATTGAGATTCTGGAAATGTATTAGTTTTGAGGAATTATATATAACAAATTGATTTATTATTGATTCAACAATATCTCTACATATATTCCCTAAATGATACAATGTAAAATGTAACAAATATAGATCTTGCCATCTCAGAGCTTATAAATAACTACTCAAGCAATTAACATTCCTGCCATAAATATTAAGACTTGGCCCAGCGTGTTGGCTTATGCCTGTAATCCCAGCACTTTGAGAGGCCGAGGCGGGTGGATCACCTGAGGTCAGGAGTTCAAGGACAGTCTGACCAACATGGGGAAACCCTGTCTCTACTAAAAAACAGACACACAAAAATTAGACGAGCATGGTGGCACATGCCTGTAATCCCAGCTACTCGGGAGGCTGAGGCTGGAGAATTGCTTGAACTCGTGAGGCAGAGCTTGCAGTGAGCCAAGATCACGCTATTGCACTCCAGCCTTGGCAACAAGAGCAAAACTCTGTCTCAAAAAATAATAATAATTAAAAAAAAGAACTTAAGGATATACAAAGTGCTATTGGTAGAAGCCCCCTTCAAACTATGCATTAGAGTGTGGTGGTGGGGGAGGGGAGCATGAGATATATAAGACAGAAAGTATTCTTTGTAGGAACTAACATGTAAAAGCAAATGTATGGAAAAAGTAGGCACCTCTTTTTGCCTGCCCTCTCTCAATAGTCTTACTATTTCTAAAAGTAAGGCAGATTTCACTCCTTGAATCACAATCCTGCAATGAATGGTTCCTTATTTTGCTTAAAACAATAACTTCACATGTCCTAAAAGATTATACATGATTTTCCCCCCATGGTACTCTTTGACCTCATCTCTTACCACTTTCTCCTTGTTTTCTGTCCCTTCCAGCCACAGTGGCCTTTTTGCTATTCCTCAGACTCTCCCCAGGCACACTAGCCTTAGATTATCCATAGTAACCCTCCTCGCTGCCTGAATACTCATCTTCACCTGTCTGTTTAGCTACCTCTCTCACTTTCATTAGGTTTTTGCTCAAATATCACATTCTTAAGGCAGCTCATGCAGACCATTCTATTAAACTTTGCAACTAGAACCCCCCACTTGCTCTCCCTATCCTGCCCAGTGTCCTCTATTTTTTTCCTATAGCACTTGTCCTTTCTAAAATATATTTTTCTTCGTTGTGCGTGCACATTGTTCTTTAACTTTTTGTCTCTTTTTGATAGAATATAAGATCCATGAGGACAGATATTTTTGGGGTTTTCACATTGATCCATCCTAAGCACCAAGAATATGCCTGGCTCATAAAGAATACTCAATTTTCAATTAATATGTGTTGACCAAATACATTTTATAGCACTTTTTGACATGGGAAAAAGCCACATTGCATCCTGACATCAGAATCCTCCGTGAAGCATTGTACTTACAGAATTCAAGACCAGTTCTTCAATTTGACATTTAAGACTCTAATGCCAGGCACAGTGGCTCATGCTTGTAATCCCAGCACTTAGGTGAGAGGATCACTTGAGTCTAAGAGTTTGAGACCAGTCTGGACAACATAGTAAGACCTCGCCTCTACAAAAAGAATCAAAAACTTATCCAGGTGTAGTGATTCATGCCTGTGGTCCTAGCTACTCAGAAGGCTGAGGTGGGAGGATTATTCGCAGGAGATTGAGGATGCAGTGAGCCATGATTATGCCACTGCACTCCAGCCTAGATGAAAAAGCCAGACCCTGTGGAAAAAACAGACCTTCTACCACTTGGCACGATTTGGAGAAATTTCTGTATCTATACCTTGGTTTCCTCATCTAGAACAAGTAGCTACTTCTTACTGGCCTGCAAGAGTTATGGGTTGTGTTCAGTAATAAAATATAAAGCACTAAAAATCATGGAACCAACCCAAATGCCCATCAATGATAGACTGGATAAAGAAAATGTGGTGCATATACACCATGGAATACTATGTAGCCATAAAAAGGAATTTGATCATGTCATTTGCAGGGACATGGATGAAGCCGGAAACCGTCATTCTCAGCAAACTAACACAGGAACGGAAAACCAAACACCACATGTTCTCACTCATAAGTGGGAGTTAAATGATGAGAACACATGGACACAGGGAGGGAAACAACATACACCAGAGCCTGTTGGGGGTTGGGGGTGAGGGGAGGGAACTTGAAAATAAATAAATAAATAAATAAAAAGTTAGTTTAAAACTTTTACACTGCCAGTATTCCAGATTTGGTGAAATTAATTCTTTTTTAAAGGGTCCATATAAAATAATTTTCTAATGTATAAATATATAATATATATGATATATATGATATATCTATCTGATATATATGATAAATGTATATCATATATATATATGGCACGAATCAAAAGGCCTTGAACACAGTGAGTGCTTAAGACATGATCAGTTTTATTATTTCCATTGAATTTATTATCATTCATTATTGTTGTTGTTGTTGTCAGTAGTAGTGGGAGTAGTACTATTACGTTAGATTTCACTGCATCTCCTCACATAGCTGATCTAACTGCTGATAAACCAGAGTAACTGCTTCTTTCTCAAAGCAGTCTATTTTCTGACCTCTAAGCTTCATTCATCCTGTTCTTACAATAGTCAATAGAGAGTATCAAACTCTCTCCTTTTATCATCTACTTAGGTACAAAATTTCTCCATAATTAAATTTTCCTGACATGCCTCATGATATTTCTATTGAATACCCACTCACCCCCTAAATCTTGAAGTGACTTCTCCTTCGCCTGTGTTCCCATTGCATGTTTTCTATGTCTAACTTGCTGGGGTAAATGCCTTTTCTCCCATAGAAGACTTTAAACCTCTTGAAGGTAGATTCGAGTCACTTAAACTCTGCATCCAGTGGATGCTTAGTGAATACACACCTTTATCCACCCAATTATAACAATCACTGACTCTACTAGTCAAAGGCATAGTTAATATGAAGATCACATCCTCTAAATCTACTCAAATCAAAATCTGATAGGAGAAATAACTTCCCAACGTATATAAAATAATGCATTATTAGTTCAGTGGAATTAAGAATAGAATAAAGAGAGTTAGGGTTAAAGGCACAAAGCCTTGATGTTATGAGTAAAGAGTGCATTATTATTAAATAATTCACGTTTAGATAATTTAATGGGAAACCAAAAAGATTTGCATATGGTTAGCTTAAACACCACTTACATGCTGTAACAAAAAGAGAATTAACTGTTTTTATCAAAACACCTCACTTCATAGGCAATTTACTCAACACAATTTGCATAATTTCTAGAAATATGCAAAATGAATTTAACATGCATTATGCATCATGATCTCAAAAAGAGTTTTTGGCAATTTGCTACACTGATATTCTTTCCCATTTGTAATCCTCATCTGCAAAAAAATTAATATTCAGCAGCCATAAGATTCTAAGATTTGGTGACAGCAAATTTTCAAGGAATATGGATTTTACAGTCATCAAATATTTTCCTAAAGGAGATGCACATAATGCACCTCATCCTTTAAATCCATCAGGTTAATTAAAATAAAATCATTGAGGTGACTTTGATAGAAATAAAACAGGCTCAGGAGAGGAAAAAGAGAACTAAAGATACCAACAACTCAAGCAGCATGAGATATGGAAAGTGAAGACTGGATGCCAGAGGCTTGGGTGCCCCTTCTGTCTCTATTGATAACCTTCAGCTTAGCAAACAGAAGATGTTGAGACAGTTTTATTCATAAAAATGTTAATGTTCAGTTCAATGATATTTAATTCAGTAAAAATATGGAACCACTTATATGAAATGAATTAGATACCTTTTTAAATATATCTACTTAACAGAAGACCTTTCAAACATGTTTTAGTTGGATTATTTTTTCTTTTACCACCTCACCCCTTAATTGGATTATTTTTTGCTTTTGAGTTCTGTGAATTCCTTGTATATTCTGATTCTAAGCCATTGTCAAATAAATCATTTGCAATTTTTTTTTTTTGCATTCTGTAAGTTGTCTCTTCACTCTATTGAATTTTTGCTTTGCTGTGCAGAAGCTTTTAGTTTGCTTTAATCCAATGTGTCTATTTTTGCTTTTGTTGCTTGTGCTTTTGACATCTTATCCATAAAACCTTTCCCAAACCAATGTCCTGAAACATTTCTCCAGTGTGTTCTCCAATGTTTCTCCTGAAACATTTCTCCAGTGTGTCTCACATCAGGTGTTTAATCAATTTTGACTTGACTGTTTTATATGGTGAGAGATACATGTCTAGTTTCCTTCTTCTGTTTATGTATATACAGTTTTTCCCAGCACCATTAATTCAAAAGTCTGTTCTTTCCCCAATGTATGTTCTTGGTACCTCTGTCAAAAATTAGTTGCCTGTAAATATTTGGATATATTTTTGGGTTCTCTATTCTATTCCACTAGTTTATGTGACTGTTTTTATGCCAACACTATGCTGTTTTGGTTACTATAGCTTTCTAGTATATTTGATGCCAGGTAGTGTGATGACTCCAGGTTTTCTCCTTTTGCTCATCATTGCTTTGGCTATTCTGGGGTCTTTTGTGTTTCCATACAAATTTTAAGATTGTTTTTCTATTTCTGAAAAGAATGTCTTTGGTATTTTGATAGGGGTTACATTGAACCTACAGATTGCTTTGAGTACTATGGTCATTTTAACAATATTAGTTCTTGAAATAAATGAATATAATGTGTGTTTCATTTTTTGTGTACTCTTTCATTTTTTCATCAGATTTTTTTTTTTTTTTTTTTTGAGATGGAGTTTCACTCTTTTTGCCCAGGCTGGAGTGCAATGGCACGATCTCGGCTCACTGCAACCTCTGACTCCCAGGTTCAAGTGATTTTCCTGTCTCAGCCTCTGGAGTAGCTGGGAATAAATAGGCACACACCACCATGCCCAGATAATTTTGTATTTTAAGTAGAGATGGGGTTTCAGCATGTTGGCCAGGCTGGTCTCAAACGCCTGACCTCAGGTGATGTGCTTGCCTCAGCCTCCCAAAATGCTGGGATTACAAGAGTGAGCCACCACGCCCGGCTGCCATCAGATTTTTATAATTTTCATTTAGAGATATTTTACCTTATTAAATTTATTCCCAGGTATTTTGTATTTTTGTGGCTATTGTAAATGAGATTACTTTCTTGATTTCTTTTTCAACAAGTTCATCAATGGTATATAGAAATGCTAGAGATTTTCATATGTTTATTTCTATCTTGTTACTTCACCGCTTTCATTTATCAGTTCTAAATATTTTTAGTGGAGTCTTTCGATTTGCCTACATATAAAATTATGTCATCTGCAGGCAGGGGCAATTTGACTTTCTCTTTTCCAATATGAAGGCCTTAAATTTCTTTCTCTTGTCTAATTGCTCTGGCTAGCACGTCCAGTAATAAGTTGAATGAAGGTGGAAAAGTGATCATCTTTTTCTTGTTCCATTTCTTAGACAAAAAAATATTTCTACCTTTTCCTGCTCAGTATCATGTTAGTTATGGGTTTCCCTTTATTGTGTTTAGGCACATTTCCTTCTATACCTATTTTGTTGTGAGTTTTTTATCATTAAAACATTTTGAATTTTATCAAATGCTTTTTTTTGCATCTATACAAATGAATACATTTTTTTTTCCTTCATTCTGTCAATGTGTTGTATCACTTTCATTGATTTAGGTATGTTGAACCATCCTTATATCTATGGAATGAATCTCACTTGATAATGAAATATAGTCTTTTTGATGTGCTATTGGATCAGGTTTGCTAGCATTTTGTTGAGGATTTTTGCGTCTATATTCAGCAAGGATATTGGCCTAAAGTTTTCTTTTTTCATTGTGTTCTTGTCTGTTTTTAGCATGAGTGTAACACTAGTTTAGTAGAATGAGTATGGAAGAATTCACTCCTATTTAATTTTTTTGAATAGTTTGAGAAGAATTGGTGTTAGTTATTCTTTAAATGCTTGGTAGAATTCAGCAGTGAAACTATTCAGTCCTGGGCTTTTCTTGGCTGGGCCACATTTTATTATTGTTTCAATCTCATTACTCATCACTGGACTGTTCAGGTTTTCTATTGATTCCAGGTTTAATCTTGGAAGCTTGTGTGTGTCCAGGAATTTATCCATTTCCTCTAGGTTCTCTCCGTTTTCCATTTTGTTAATGTATAGCTGTTGTTCACAATAGTCTCTAATTATCCTTTGTATTTCTGTGGTGCTATCACTTGTAATGTGTCTTTTTTTGTTTTTTATTTATTTTATTTATTTTGGGCTTCTTCCTACTTTTTTTAGTTAGTATAGCTAGTGATTTCTCAATTTTGTTTATCTTTTCACAAAGCAACTTTTATTTTTCTTAATCTTTTTTTTTTTAGTTTATTGTAAAACTTTATGTTCTCATCTTGATTAATTTTTTCCTTCTATTAGTTGTGTTTGGTTTGTTCTTGTTTTTCTAGTTCTGTGAGATACACTGATTACTTGTTTATTTGAAAACTTTCTCCTTTTTTGATGTGGGCATGTGTTTACATAAAGTCCCCTCTTCGTATTATTTTTCCTGTGGCCCATAAGTTTTGATATGTTGTGTTTCTATTTTTATTTCAAAAATGTTTTAAATTTTCTTCTTAATTTCCTCATTGACTCATTGACTGGCAATTCCAGATTTCCATGTGTTTGCACAGTTCCAATGTTCCTCTTGTTATTGATTTCTAGGTTTATTCCACTGTAGTTAGAAAAGATACTTTATATTTTGATTTTTAAAACTTTGTCGAGACTTGTTTTGTGGCATAACATGTGGTCTATCTTGGAGAATGTTTTGTGTGCTAATGAGAAGAATGTGTATTCTAAAGCTGTTGGATGAAATGTTCTATAAGTGTCTGTTAGGTCCATTTAGTCTACAGTGCAGTTTCTTTGTTGATCTTCTGTCCAAATGATCTGTCCAATGTTGAGAGTGGGACGCTAAAGTCTTCAACTATTATTGTATTGGAATCTATCTCCTACTTTAGATGTGATATTTCCTTTATATATTGGGTTGCTCCAGTGTCAGGTGCATATATCTTAGTTATTGTATCTTTTTGCTGTATTGATCCGTTTATAGTTACATAATTATATTCTTTGTGCATTTTTATAGTTTTTTACTTAAAGTCTATTTTGTTTTATATAAATATAAATATAGTGACTTCTGCCTATCTTTGGTTTCCATTTGTATAGAATATCTTTTTAAAGGAAAAAAAGGATTTCACTTTCAGTCTATGTGTGACTTTACAGGTGACGTGAGTTTCTTATAGGCAGTATATAATTAGGCCTTTGGTTTTTGTTTGTTTTAATCCATGTATCCAGTCTATAGCTTTTATTTGGGTAAATTACTTTCTTTACATTCAAGGTTATTAATAGGTGAGGATTTACTTCTGTCATTTTGTTATTGTTTTCTGCTTGTTTTGCAAATCTTTTTTTCCTTTCTTTTTTATTGTTTATCTTTGTCGTTTAGTGGTTTTCTGAAGCAATAAGTCTTGATCCCTTTCTCATTTTATTTCTGAATCTTTCCTACCAGTGAATGTTATGCTTCCATGTGTTTTCATGAGGGCAGTTATTGTCTTTTCACTTCCAGATGTGGCAATTTCTTAAGCACTTCTTGTAAGGTTAGTCTACTGCTGATGAATTTGCTATTTTTGCTTGTCTGGAAAATACTTTTTCTTCCTTCACTAATGAAGGATAGCTTTGCTGGGTATAGTAATCTTGATTAGCAGGTGTTTTTATTTCAGCACTTTAAATTTATCATCCAATTCTCTCCTGGCTGGTAAGGTCTGTGCTGAGAAAGCTGCTGTTAGTGTAATGGGGATTCCATTATTTGTAACTTGCCTCTTTTTTCATGTTGTTTTTAGTATTCTCTTTGTCTTCAAATTTTGACAGTTTCACTTTAATGTTCTTTAAAGAGGGCCATTTTAGTTGAATCTATTTGAAAACTTTTTTTTAAATTTTTTTTTGAGACAGAGTCTTGCTCTGTCACCCAGACTGGAGTGCAGTGGTGCCATCTTGGCTCATTGCAAGCTCTGCCTCCTGGGTTCATGCCATTCTCCTGCCTCAGCCCCCTGAGTAGCTGGGACTAAAGGCGCCTGCCACTACGCCCAGCTAATTTTCTGTATTTTTAGTGGAGACGGGGTTTCAGTGTGTTAGCCAGGATGGTCTCAATCTCCTGACCTCGTGATCCACCTGCTTCAGCCTCCCAAACTGCTGTGATTACAGGTGTGAGCCACCGAGCCCAGCCTATTTGGAAACTTTTGAGCTTCCTGCATATGTATGTTCATATGTTTCCTAAGACATAGGGAGTTTTCAGCTATCATTTTATTAAATATATTTTATGTGATTTTTTCCTGTTTCTTCTCCTCTGGAATTTTCATAATGTGAATTTTTATTTCCTTAATAGTCTTCCATAATTCCTGTAGGCTTTCTTCATTCTTTTGGTTTTTCTTTTATTTTTGGTCTGATTGAGTTATTATATAAAAATTTGCCTTTACATTCAGAAATCCTTTCTTCTGCTTGATGTAGTCTGTTGTTATAGATTATGTTTTAATTAATTCATTCAATTTTTCAGCTCCAAGATTTCTGGGTTTTGTTTTGTTTTTGTTTTTTGAGACAGAGTCTCACTCTGTTGCCCAGGCTGGAGTGCAGTGGCACCATCTCAGCTCACTGCAGCCTCAACCTCCTGGGCTCAGTTGATCCTCCCACCTCAGCCTCCCAAGTAGCTGGGATTATAGGTGCACCCCACCAAGAGCAGCTAATTTTTTGTAAAGACATGGTTACACCATGTTGCCCAGACTGGTCTTGAACTCCTGGGCTCAACTGAGCCTCCTGCATCAGCCTGCCAAAGTGCTAAGATTACAGTGACACATTTCCTTGTTGTTTCATGTGGCTTATGTCCCTACATTAATATCTGCACATTTGATGAAACAATCATCTCTTGTTATTTTATAGAGTAGCTTTCACATGGAAAGATTTTTTTGTAGAAGTGTTCTATAGTGTCCATTGAGTAGGGTGCTTTGGCTTTGGTTCTGGGTAGGCATAATAGTATAGTCTGGGCCGGGCGCGGTGACTCACACCTGTAATCCCAGCACTTTGGGAGGCCGAGGCAGGTGGATTGCAATGTCAGGAGATCGAGACCATCCTGGCTAACACGGTGAAACCTCGTCTCTATTAAAAAATACAAAAAACTAGCCAGGTGTGGTGGCAGGCGCCTGTAGTCCCAGCTACTTGGGAGGCTGAGGAAGGAGAATGCTGTGAACCTGGGAGGCGGAGCTTGCAGTGAGCTGAGATTGCACCACTGCACTCCAGCCTGCGCGACAGAGCGAGACTCTGTCTAAAAAAAATATATATATATATACACACACACACACACGTGTACATATATATGTACATATACATACACATATATGTACATATATATAGAGAGAGTGTAGTCTGTATGTAATTACCATCAGCACTGTCTGTGAGTCCCTTAGTGGCCTACACTGTAGGTGTTTGTGGAAGTAGTGGCATACCTTTCTGAGGGGTGGATGCTACTGGGGGTTGGGGGGTCAGTTTTTAGTCCCTTAGGGGCTTCGCCTAGCACAGCAGCTCTGCCAGTAGTGAGGATAGTGCTTTAGGTTACAGCAGGCCCAGGCAGGCTGGTCTTTATTCACTGGGGGAAGGGAGTGTACATGACAAACAGCAGCTTTGCAACTAAAGAGGACAAGGTCACCAAAGGAGGCAGGTGCAGGCAGGTGGCTCTTGGTCCAGGAGGGTACGTGTGATGCACATCAGCTCTGCTGCTGGAGGAGGTGGGATCACCAGTGTCATTGGGTGCTAGGCAGCCATTTCTAGGACCCTGGAGTGTACATGTTGCTCCCTGAAAGCAGCTTTCCCACTGCACTGGACCACCTGTTTAGGGTACTATGTGGGCTCAAGTGCTGATGTGGACTTGAATGCTGGTGTCACAGCTGTACCACTGGTCTGTCTGAAATCATGACACTGCAGCTTTCTGGGTGCACACAGTGAGATGACAGTAGGGTCACAGGGATGTGGAAATGCAGGGGCTATTTTACTCCAGGGCAGGATGTACTCTAGCAGTGGCTCTGTTCCCAAAATTGTTCCACGTAGTAGAAGTTTGTGTCTGGAGAATTTAGGGAGACTCAGTTTGTGTTTCTTCTCTGAAGCAATGCAGTGGCATGAACGCCAGGTAGTTTGCTGTTCTTGCTCAGGGCCTGTGAGAGCTGTGGGGCTCTCCTGTAGCCAAGATTCCAGGCATCCTCCATAGTAATGAGAGCTGTTGGGATCCTCCCTTACATTTTCCCTTCAATTGTGAGTCCCTCTTGTCTCTGAGCTGATACTGGCTAGGTGTTTTGCTTTCCTCTCTATGCTACCATGCTTTAAGTCATTTTCTTGCTACATTCCAGTTTTCTTCCTTGGTCACACTGTACTTGAAATGCAGTTATTTATTTGCTGTTTTAGTCCTTCTTGGTGGAAGAGACAAGTGTTGGGGACCTCCAGTCAGCTATATTCATGATGTCACCTCCAACAAAAATTGTAATAATTCTTCTATTTGAGTAGTGGAAATATTATAGTGGTCCCTCATGTATAGGAGATACATTCCAAGACTACCAGTGGATGCTGAAACCACAGGCAGTACCAAACCCAATTTCCATCAATTGGAACACATTTCTGTTCATATCTTCCACACACAAATTTAAGGCCTTTTCCATCTTAACTAAGCACTTATTACAAACTGTGGCCATAATTTTTAAAGATTGATGTTTGGCAACAAAACTAACAAAAATTTCTCTTTTCAATTTCACAATTTCATGGATAGAAGATGGATTCTTACTAGAGATCTTAGCAACCTCAGTATACAATGATTTTTTATTACTAAGTCAAGAACTTTCACCTTTTTATGTGAAGTAAGCACTTTATGGCTTCTCTTCGGCACATTCAAATTTTTAATATCACCTTTGTGGCCATATTAAGTGAAATAAAAGTTGCTTAAACACAAGCACCGTGATCCCATGACAGCTACCAAGTGACTGATGGATGGATGATATATAGAGGCATGGGTATGCTGGGAAAAACGTTAAGTCATGTTGCTGGTGAAAAGAGCTGGATACTGCAAGATTTCTTCATATTATTCAGAATGGCACACAATTTAAAACTTATGAATTGCTGATTTCTGGAATTTTCCATTTAATATTTTTACACTGTTGTTGACCACGGGTAACTGAAACCACAGAAAATGAAACCATGAATAAGGGAAAACTACTGTACTAGTATTTTCTCCTTTTATTTTTCTGTGTTTTATTTTTTTTTTTTTCCTAAAGGAAGGATGTGTTACATTCTCAGCAGAAATTTTATACAACGAAATTTTTACATGAAGACTGATAAACAATTATTAAATATAAGTTTGGTTTATTATTAGAAGTATCTTGAAATTCTCAAAAGAAAACTTACATTTTAATTTAATATATTAGTTAATTTACTCTACTTAATTTTTTTAAATTTTAGGTTGAGATGTTATCTGACTGTTGAACCAAGTAAATTGTGATGATGTATTAGAATTTCTAGAAGGCCAAGGAGACACAGAAAATATATTTGAAAAATGACCAGTAAACCAAGGGGCTCCTTAGGTGCCAAATGTTTTCACTTGACCTCCTTCCCCTTAGTAACTTCTGGAGGTCTCATCTAGCTGCATCACTTTTAACTTCATCAGATCTTGTGATTAAATATTTCTCAGTTGTTACTTGGAAAAATACAAAAGGACAACTATAATACCAATAGGACAGTTTTATTCATAACAAATATTTTTTAAGTGGGAAAACATTACTTCAGTGTTCAACTTTTTTAAAAAAACAATTTGAAACTCTCCTATATAAAAGTTAGTTAAATCTAACCAAAGTGTCCTGATTTCAGTACTACTTGAGTTGTTTTCTGACTTAGTGACTCAAGTTAGGTCACTCAACCTCTTCTAAATTTCATTTCCTCATCTCTTTAAGGAGCTGGAAAGATGTACTGTAGAGGACCATGATATGATGTAAAGGAAATAAAGTAATGTGTCTGATACAGTAACAATAATATCTTACTTTTTACTAGATTGTATAAGATAATTATGAACTAATCACAATATTTTTGCTATATTTACTTAAAAAAATTTTGTTTGTTTGTTTCCTAAGTGGAGCTGCTGAGATTATGTGGAGCTCCTCTTTTAGGACTTCTTTCCTTCCTATCCCTTTGTGTGACTGTCTCTTCCTTTTTTCTCCCCTTTGTTTGTTCCTCTTTATCTTTTTCCATCCTGTACTTTGATCTTGTTATAAAAACACACACAAACACTCATTATCAGTATTGTCTACTCTCTTTGACTCAAATATGCTCTATCTTCCCATATTCTATGCCCCCCTGTAGCCCTGCCCCACAGACACACATATCAACACAGGTGAATAGAGAGACAAGGGTAGAAATGATAGCGGCAGCTTAGTCTTGGTCCGTCCCTCAGCTGGCAGAAAGAATGTTTTGATTCCAAGTTCATAACAATGTGTATAAACAAACCTATATGAGTTTCAAGTGAGGAAGGAAATTTAGACCCTCTGCCTTCTAATATTCAACAGTTAAGATGGTCTACTTATGAATCAGGAGCTTTTGCATCACATGAAAATCTTTTGAAAATACAAATTCTCGAACTCCACCCCTGACCTACTGAGAGATGAAGCCAGCTGGGCTTCTGGGTTGGGTGGGGACTTGGAGAACTTTTCTGTCTAGCTACAGGATTGTAAATGCACCAATCAGCACTCTGTAAAAATGCACCAATCAGCACTCTGTGTCTAGCTAAAGGATTGTAAACACACCAATCAGCACTCTGTATAAACGCACCAATCAGCGCTCTGTGTCTAGCTAAAGGATTGTAAATGCACCAATCAGCACTCTGTAAAATGGACCAATCAGTGGGATGCGGGCGGGGCCAATAAGGGAATAAAAGCTGGTCACCCCAGCCAGCAGAGACAACCTGCTTGGGTTCCCTTCCATGCTGTGGAAGCTTTGTTCTTTCGCTCTTCAAGATAAATCTTGCTGCTGCTCACTCTTTGGGTCCACACTAACTTTATGAGCTGTAACACTCACCGTGAGGGTCTGCAGCTTCATTCTTGAAGTCAGCAAGACCATGAACCCACAGGGAGGAACAAATAACTTTGGACGAGCCACCTTTAAGAGCGGTAATGCTCAGTGCAAAGGTCTACAGCAGCTTCACTCCTAAAGTCAACGAGACCACGATCCCACAGGAAGGAAGAAATTCCAGACACATCTGAACATCTGAAGGAAAAAACTCTGGACACACCATCTTTAAGAGCTGTAACACTCACCGCAAGAGTTCACGGTTTCATTCTCGAAGTCAGTGAGACCAAGAACCCACAAGAAGGAATACATTCCGGACACACTACTAAATCAGAAACTGCAGGTTGGCTGCAACAGTCTGTACATTAACCAGTCCTCCACGTGAATGTGAACATGCTAATCTGGAGAAGTTCTGGGCTAGAGAAAAGCCCCATTTTCTCCATGCCCTGTCCTTAAGGTTGCCAAGGCAGATCATTTCTTAATGGCTTATCTTGTCTTGCTGAAAAATAGACTGCCGAAATGGTGACCACAGTCAGTGATTTGTTAATTATGGAATACAGCCCTTCTTAGTTGCAAGTTTCTATGGAAAATTGATGAAGAGTATATTATGTTTCTTTCACCAAAATATGTAGGATATTTAGGAGAAATTCAAGTAGAGGTTTGTGCTTACCCAGACTTCTGAGAAGGAAAAATAACATAAAACAAATAGAGTAGAAGTCTTTAAGTTAATTATTTGACTATTTATTTTGGCATTGTAAACCAAGAAAACAATCAAAAGAGCAAAAACCTCTTAATCCTCATTTACATATTCAGTGGATTCCAACATGCAATCATCTTTAAAAACTCCAGTAATGGCTGGGCGCGGTGGCTCACACCTGTAATCCCAGCACTTTGGGAGGCTGAGGAAGATGGATCACTTGAGGTCAGGAGTTCAAGACCAGCCTGGCTAACATGGTGAACCTCATCTCTACTAAAAATACAAAAATTAGCCAGGTGTGGTGGAGCATGCCTCTAGTCCCAGCTACTCGGGAGGCTGAGGTAGAAGAATTGCTTGAACCTGGGAGGCGAAGGTTGCAGTGAGCCAAGATTGTGCCACCGTACCCCAGCTTGGGCGACACAGTGAGATTAGTCTCAAAAAAAAAAAGAAAAGAAAAAGAAAAAAGAAAACTCCAGTAATATAATGAGATTTATTTTGTAAAAGAGCCTGTTTCTTTTTAGTTGAGCTATAGTTTGTAATACTCCTCCCAGGAAGAATAGATGGTTCGAATTTTTCATATCTGCTTGATTCATCAAAAAAATGTAGAAAGTAAGTCCCAAGAAAGCAAAGAAAAAATTTATTCTTGTCCACTAACGTATCCTAAGCACCTGAAACCATGTTTGGCATATGTTAGGTGTTTAATAACTATTAATTAAATGAACAGTTGAGTAAAAACAATATTTATAGAAACTGTTCTTATCTCTTGTTTCTTTACTATACAAAAAGCTGGTTTCATGGGTATTTCATCAGTACAGCTACACAAGGCCTGATGCTTAGAATGGCCCCCTTTTTGGTTTAATGCTGTGATATTACTATCTTAATGTTCTTAATAAATTTATCTTTGAAAGCATGTTTGTAAATGAAGTATTATGGGACAACAGAGAGTGTGCATGAGCGGAGGATATACATGAATATGACTGTCCACCACTACTTGCCAGTTCACTTGAATATAGTGCTTGCCATGCACCCTCACGACCACGAGCACAGAATTCCCATGGACCCATGATGTCAGGGCACTCAAGTCTCAAAGCAAATACGAGGTAAGTGTGTTACTTTTATACTGAGTAAGTGGGGGCACTGACAGCCCAAAGAGGCTATGTTGTTCAAACCAGAACTCTCTTCTACCAGAAAGAAAGCAATGGCATTCTAAGAAACCCAAAGGACCAAGAAATTATCATATTCTTTCTTATGCCATTCCTTCCTCTACACTAGCCAACCACTTATGATGAAAATTATGACATAAAGAGAAACGAAAACACAGGGCACCCATAGTTCCTTTTTTTGAAAGTCTTTCTTATCAGTGTGCTGAAAGTAGAGAGTGTTGGTAGAATGTGTATTTGTCAAAAAGTGAAATAAAAACAGTTGCATTAGTTTTGTGTAGCATTTCTACTGTTCTGATAAAAACGACATATATATGCATGTATGACCTACAAAATATATATTATGCAATATCAGTGATTCCACATGTGAAGTAAATGTTATTACATTTCAGTAAACACTGGCACTATATACTATAATTGACAAAAAATCTGTGCTAATATTTTAAAATGTATTTTTTCTTTATTTAGAATGACAATAAGTAGCAAATAAAATACTATACATGTTGAGAGGGATATTGTGGAAAAAAGAAAAACGTTCTATATTCTAATACTTTTAGCTAAACTTTTTCTGCTATTTAAACAAAGGATGTTGCATTATTACTTACCCAATTATATAACTGGCCCTAACTAGCCATAAGTACTACCTAAAGACTCATACAATCAATACAACCCTCCAGATATGCTGGTCCTCTTTCTAGTGCTTTATCTTTGCATCTGTCATTCCTACTTTCTCAAGGCCAACACTCAATTTTGAAATCAGACTAACTTGATTTATATGCTGACCTCTATTTTTAAGTGTGTGACTTAGCCTCTACATTTTCTTAGTCTTTACCTCCACATTTGTGAATGGGGCTTGCTAATACCTACTTTTTAGAGTACTGATGAGAATACAATATCTTCTAGGAAGTTAAAATAATATAATATGTGTAAAACTCCTGCTATAAATGGCTTCAGAGCCAGGCAGGTAGTAGAATGGTTTGGCACTTTCACATCAGCCAGTAGGTAATGTTGAGAATAAATAGAAAAGAAAAACGAAAGAAAGAACTAAAGAAAGAATGAACAGACAAACGAACAAAAGAAAAAGGAAGGAATAAAGGAAGGAAGGAAGGAAGGAAGGAAGGAAGGAAGGAAGGAAGGAAGGAAAAAGGGAAAAAACACTGTAGTGGTAAGCCATGAGCAATGGAATACAAGTTTAAAAAAATACTTAAAGTATTGTGTTTGACTAAATATTTCTACCACAATGGCTACAATTTAAAAGACTGACAAGACCACAAGACCAAGGGTGGGCAACACTGTGGACTGAAGAGAACTCTCATACACCACTGTTGAAAATTGTATAACTACACTGCAAAACAGTTTCTGGAAAAAAATTAAGAAATATGTTCATACAAAAGAAATGACAACATATGTCCACACAAGACTTGTGCACAATATTCATGTTAGCTTTATTATAGTAGACAATACCTACAGGCAACTCAAATGTGGTAGTGGAAAAATTTCCTCCATGAAAATGGGAATTAACTGCTGATATAGGCACAACCTGAATAAATCTTAAAAAACATTATACTAACTGATTAAAACTAGACATAAATTATGGCATGCTGCATGATTCCATTTACGTAAAATTATAGAACTATAACCATAGAACTACATATGAAATACTTCATCTAGAAGTATATAGAATCACACTAAGCAGGGACAAAAAGGAATTTCAGTGGTTTCCATGGGCCAGGGGTGGAGGGCAGGAGTAACCCCCTGGAGAATATGGGAATGTCCTCGTCTTGTGCCAGTTTTCAAAGGGGAAGTTGTCTCTTGGTCAGTCTGTCAATTCTAAACAAATTTTAACTTTCAATTGCTGCAGTTTATTTTACGCACATTATATCTTAAGTTGATTCTAAAGCAAATAATTGGGTGAGAAAATAAAGGCCAGAGAGAGAACTCATGGACTTAGCCACACAGCAGACCAGCAGAGGGGCTGGAATGAATTCCCAACCTTCCTGCATCCTCAGAATAAACAACGAAAACATTTTGTGGTGTTGTTGGTGGTCAAACAAACTATATTTTCAGAAGGTTCTTCTCACAGGCTGGCAGTTTGCAGTCTATGGTGTAGATAGTAAATGAATGCTTGGATCCCTTTTCCCACTCATCACAATTCCACTTCTACTACAACATCTTTATGTGAAAAATGGTTTATTTACAAGCCCCACTAGAACATTCACATCTTTGGTCAAAACTTCTCCACCTTTTCCAGGTGGTTGGCCTACTTCTCTGGGATCCTGAAGCACTGGCCTCATGCTGTTATTTGAGCTTTTATCATCACTGATACTGGTATTAGAATTGCAGAGTCTGAAGTTTGGCTGTACTACTTATTACTGTGTGACCTCGAATGAGTCATTGACTCTCTGGATTTCATTTTCTTCTCTATCAAATGAAGAAAATAGGCTGGGCACGGTGGCTCATGTCTGTAATCCCAGCACTTTGGGAGGCTGAGGCAGGCAGATCATGAGGCCAGGAGATCAAGACCATCCTGGCTAACACGGTGAAGCCCTGTATCTACTAAAAATACAAAAAATTAGCTGGGCATGGTGGCACACACCTGTAGTCCCAGCTACCCAGGAGGCGAAGGCAGGAGAATCACTTGAACCCGGGAGGCAGAGGTTGCAGTGAGACGAGATTGCGCCACTGCACTCCAGCCTGGGCGACAGAGTGAGATTCCGTCTCAAAAAAAAAAAAAAAAAGAAAAGAAAATAATAACAATAATAATGATGCCACATTAGTTCTTGAGAGGTGACATTAGATATGAAAAGTGCTAGGAACAGTTCCTGGCACTTGGTAAACAGAAATCAGTACGTGTTAGTTTTTTCATTTTCATCATAAGCATTGTTATTTTGGGCTGCATCTCCTCATGCCTATCTTTCCGATTATTCTAAAAGTCGCTCCTGGGAAGTGAGGATGCCTTGCTCTTTCCATCCCCAGCACCTGAGCTGAAGTGGTCTGTAAGTGCATAATGAATAAGCGGGTGGGTGAGTCAGAAGCTGGGCATCTATTCACAGGTCCTTGTTACTTGATAGTGACTAATGTGAACCTAGTCACGCTGACCTTCACAAGTACTGAGGAAATATCTTTCTTCTTTTCTTTGGAAGCAGTGAAGCTTAACCTTCATTTGTTAGGCTCTCCGCCAAGAAGAAGGCACAAAAGAGTACTTTATCCAATTTATGAAGGCATAGTAAAAATAAAGGCTCCACAGAGATCCTGAGGGAACGAGGCTCCTGCAGCCGAGGCGGTGGATAATCAACCTGGTAGATGCTCCACCACTCTACTCAATGCGTCACACCAAAGCACAGCGTCAATGCAGAGAGAAACAGAGTGTGTGGATTCTGCATTCGCCCTTTTCAAAGAACAGAATGAATCAGGAAAAAACTATAGTTCATGCAGTGCCATTTCAAATCCAGGTTAGGTTAGGAGAATAATGGATCCTAAGGGAAGTAGCAGTAAGTGATGTGTACCTGGAGGGGGAATAGTCTAAAGGAAGGTTGCTGCATTTCTCATGGTACATCCAAAGGATGTTCAGGATTTCAGTATTGCTTTGCTTGGAGGTTTATGCCTTTACATTAATTTGTTCAATGACTTTATATATTTTAAATATTAAAAAAACTATATGTATTGTAAAACATGTAGAAAATATGTTATCAGAAATATAGATTACCCCAATTCAAAAATAAACACTTTAAATTTTGCTTTATATGCCTAAAGTTTCTGGTAAATTGATACTTATGTGGCAAGAAAAACATTAATCAAGGAATTCTCAGACTTCACATTTTCCGTTCCTGTTAAAAAGAATTCTGTCTGGGAACACACATTTCTCTTCCATTTCTTGTGTTCAGCCTTCCAGAGAAAGTCCTTCTATCTCTAGATGAGCCCATTGGGCCTTAGGTGTTACTAATTAGGAAAAGTGGTAGGGCTACCAGAAGAAGCTTTGGTTTGGAGAAGGATAGATGTTGAAGAGAATATTCTGGAAGATGGATGTGAGAGAAAGCTGAGGAATGTGGAGAAAGAAAATGAAAGTGAAAGGGAGCTTTCAAAAAAGCATTGTTAGGTGGAATGACATATCTGTATGGTATTTGAGAAAAATATGGAAAGTATTTGAGTCATTGTAAATTATTTTTTGGCTGTCAGATTATGTTTTATTGTGCTCAGAGAAGTAGAGAGTAGAGTACTTGTCACCAGAGGATGGGAAGCAGATGGAGCAGGGGGAATAGGGAAAAGACAATTCATGGATACAAAATTATACCTAGATAGGACAAATAAATTTTCATTTTCTATAGTATTATAGAGTGACTACAGTTAACAGTAATTTAGTATGTATTTTCAAATGGTTAGAAGAGATTATTTTGCAACTTCCCAACACAAAGAAATAATAAATGTTTGAGGTGATGGATATGTTAATTTCTCTGAATTTATATTTACATATTGAATACATATATCACTCTCTACTTCATAAATATATACAAGTGTTATGCATCAGTTAAAAAATTAAAAAGCCATAAAAAAAGGGCCACCATAAGTGTTAGGTAATCCATGTACCAGGAGAAAGATCAACCTCCATGGAAAGACATTGTGTCTTTTCCTTTAACTACAACAGAATTCCTGTGCTTGCTTCTGACTCACCTAGCTTGATAAGTTATAGGCCTACTTCTGAGTCTGCCAGTGTAGTTTGGAGGAGAAAGTAATTATACTGGCCAAACTGGGGATCTAGGAATGTGTCAGCCTCACCTAAGCCATATGGGGTCAAAGTCAGAGAAGTAAAGTTAATGAATACTGGACGGGGATAATCAAGAGAAAGGAAACAGAGATATATACCAGCTGAGTCACTGAAATTTGATCAATGACTATTGGGAAAGGTGTGGTCAGTAATTAGGAAGAATTATAAAGAACGAACGGTGCCATGTTTCAGGGATTTTCTCAGAGGGTCATTACCACTTTTAGGCCCACAGAGGCCAAAAATGAAGCAGTTCTGGAATCCAGGGAGTGATCTGTATAGAAAGGGATGCATGAGAAGAGGAGCGAGACAGTCAACCAATTTTAATGGAGGGGCACAGTCAACCAATGATGACCCGACAGGGCAGTAAATGTTGAAATAAATTCTCTGAACTCACTCTTCCTATTTCCTTTGAGTGCCTCCCATCCCAACTGCAAGCCACAGAGCAAGAAAGCTGATTGTTGATTACTTTTACTTATTTTGTGTAGAAAATAAGACAAGATCATCTCTATAAACACTTTTAAGAATTTCATGTGCAAACCTTCAAATTCCTCTGTTTCTACAAAGCACAGAACCATAAGCACATATATGTATATATTCACATATATTTATGTGTTTTATTAAAAAAATACATATATATGGAATCACATACATGAATACATAATTATTTGTATGTGTATGTCTCACAAAACAGTCAACTCTGTAAGTTGCTATTAATATAATTGTAGATATCTTTCCAAGTTAATGTATTTATATTTCTATTATTTTATTGGATACACAAAATTCTTTTATAAGTTTTTATAATTTTTAAGCCATTATCCTCTTGAGAGACTTTTAGGTTGTTTCTGAGTTTGGCTATTACATACATAGCTATTATATATTCCTATTTACATATCATTATAAATGTTGGGGTACCTGAGTCAGGCTTATACAGATTTTTATGGTACTATCCTTCATAATTATTCTCCAATATTAAATTTTGTACATTTTAAACATGAAATATAGTGTTCTTTCAACTTTGCAAAATCTGCATGTTTCCCATCTGTGTTAGTTTCTTGTGCTGCCCTAACAAATTACAGCAAACTTGTTTCCTTAAACAAAAGAAATGCATGCCCTCACTATTCTGGAGGCCACAAGTCTGCAATCAAAATGTCAATGGGATAGGCTCTTTCTAGAAGTTCTGAGAGAGAAGGTGTTTCATGCCTCCCTTCTAGCTTCTAGTGGCTGTGGGCAATCCTAGGCATATCTTGAATTACAGCTCCATCATTCCAACCTCTGCCTCTGCCTTCACATGAATTTCTTCCTTTGTGTCTATGTCTTTTCCTTTTCTCTCTTTTATTAGGATATCTGCCATGTCATTAGGCTTAGTGTAGGTCCTAAGTCCAGGAAGATCTCATCTCAAGATCCTTAAATTAATTATATCTGCAGAAATTCTAGTTCTAAATAAGGTCACATTCACAGTACTAGGGGTTAAAATTTGAACATATATTTTTGGGAACACAGTTCAATCCCCTACAAAAGCTAATATTTTATTTCATCTGTATATGACAATCCTCTTTTTATTATTTATTTTGTCTTTCTTTCATAGTTATGGAGTGTTAGTGCATTAGTCTATTCTCATACTGCTATAAGAACTGCCTAAGACTGGGTAATTTATAAAGAAAAGGAGTTTAATTGACTCATAGTTCTGCATGGCTGGGGAGGCCTCAGGAAGCTTACAATCATGGAAGAAGGTGAAGCAAAGACATCCTTCACAAGGCAGTCAGAGTGAGAAGTGCAGAGTGATGGAGGAAGAGCCCCTTGGAAAACCATCAAACATCGTGAGAACTCACTATCATGAGAACAGCTTTGGGGAACCACATCCATGATCCAATCATCTCCCAGGAGGTCCCTCCCTCCAAACCTGGGGATTACAATTTGAATAATTCGAGATGAGATTTGGGTGGGGACACAGGGCTAGGCCATATCATTACACCTCTGGCTTCTCCCAAATTCCATGTCTTTTCACATTTCAAAACCAATCATGCTTTCCCAAGAGTCTTCCAGTGCCTCAACTCATTTCAGCATCAACTAAAAAGTCCAGAGTCAAAATCTCATCTTAGACAAGGCAAGTACCTTCCACCTATGAGCCTGTAAAATCAAATGCAAGTTAGTTACTTCTTAGATATAATAAGGATACAGTCACTGGGTAAATGCTGCCATTCAAATTGGGAGAAATTGGCCAAAACAATGGAGCTACAGAACCCATGGAAGTCCAAAATCCAATAGTGCAGTCATTAAACATTAAAGTTCCAAAATGATTTGCTTTGAGTCCATGTCTCACATCCAGATTATGCCGATGCAAGAGGTGGGTTCCCATGGTCTTGGGCAGATTTATCCCTATGACTTTGCAGAGTGCAGTCCCCCTCCTGACTGCTTTCACAGGCTGGCGTGGAGTGTCTGTAGCTTTTCCAGGTGCACAGTGCAAGTTGTCAGTGGATCTACCATTCTGGGGCCTAGAGGATGATGGGACTCTTCTCACAGCTCCACTAGGCAGTGCCCCAGGGAAGACTCTGTGTGGGGGCCCCAACCCCACATTTTCCTTCTTCACTGCCCCAGTAGAGGTTCTCTATGAGGGCTTTGCCCCTGCAGCAAACTTCTGCCTGGACATCCAGGCATTCTCATACATCCTCTGAAATCTAGACCAAGGTTCTCAAAACTCAATTCTTGATTTCTGTGCACCTGCACTCCCAACACCATGTATAAGCTGCCAAGGCTTGGGGCTCACATCCTCTGAAGCAATGACCTGAACTATATGTCGTCCCCTTTTAACCATGGCTGAGACAGACAGCACCAAGTCCCAAGACTGCACAAAGCATCAAGGCCCTGGGCCTAGCCCATGAAGCCATTTTCTCCTCCTAGGCCTCTAGGCCTGTGATGAGAGGGGCTGCCACAAGGCCCTCTGACATGTCCTGGAGACATTTTCCCCCTTGTCTTGGTGATTAACATTTGACTCCTTGTTACTTAAGCAAATTTTTGCAGCTGGCTTGAATTTCTCCCCAGAAAATGGTTTTCTCACTTCTATCACATAGTCAGGGTATAAATTTCCAAGTTTTTATGCTCTGTTTCACTTTTAAACATAGGTTCCAATTCCAAACCATCTCTTTGTGAATGCATAAAAGTGAATGCTTTTGAAAGCACCCAAGTCACCTCTTGAATGCTTTGCTGCTTAGAAATTTCTTCATCCAGACACCCTAAATTATCTCTCTCAAGTTCAAAGTTCCACAGATCTCAGGGCAGGGGTGAAATGCTACCAGTATCTTTGCTAATGCATAGCAAGAATCTCCTTTATTCCAATTCCCAAAAAGTTACTCATCTCCATCTGAGACCACCTCTGCCTGGGCTTTATTGTCGATAACATTTTCTGTATTTTGGTCAAAGCCATTCAACAAGTCTCTAGGGAGTTCCAAACTTTCCCACATCTTCCTGTCTTATGAGCCCTCCAAACTGTTCCAACCTCTGCCTGTTACCCAGTTCCAAAGTCACTTTCATATTTTCTGTTATCTTTATATCAGTGCCTCACTACCTCGGTACCAATTTACTATATTAGTCCATTCTCACACTGCTGTAAAGAACTGCCTGAGCCTAGGCAGTTTAAAGAAAAGTGGTTTAAATGACTCACAGTTCTGCCTGGATGAGGAGGCCTGAAGACCTACAATTATGGCAGAAGGGGAAGCAAACAGGCAGCAGGAGAGAGAAGTGCCAAGCAATGGAGAAAAAGTGCCTTATGAAACCATCAGTTTTTGTGAGAACTCACTCGCTATCATGAGAATAGCATGGGGGAACCATGCCCATGATCCAATCACCTCCCACGAGTTTCTTCCCCCAACATATAGGGATTAAAAGTTGGATTACAACTGAAGATGAGATTTTAGTGGGGACACAGAGCCAGACCATATCAGTTAGTTTCATGTTTGTTAGGTTATTCTTATGCTAATTGTCTGGGCTTTTTCATTTGTATTTCTTTATTAGTTGCAGATTTAAAATATATTATCAATAATAGATCTATGTTGTGTGATACATTGGAAGTATATTTTATCATTTAAGTTTTTTTTGGGGGGGGTGTAAACTTATATTAAACATATTATTTCCTGCCATGCAAAATATCTACTTTTTGCTTTGTCAAAACTGTTAATGTTTTTTTGTTTTGTTTTGTTTATTTTGAGATGGAGTCTCACACTGTTGCCCAGGCTGCAGTGCAGTAGCATGATCTCTGCTCATTGCAACCTCCACCTTCTGGATTCAAGCAATTCTCCTGCCTTAGCCTCCTGAGTAGCTGGGATTACAGGCAGCCGCCACCATGCCTGGCTAATTTTTTGTATTTTTAGTAGAGAGAGGGTTTCACTATGTTGGCCAGGCTGGTCTTGAACTCCTGACTTCATAATCCACCCACCTCGGCCTCCCAAAGTGTTGAGATTACAGGCATAAGCCCCTGTTCCTGGCCAACTATTAATCATTTTTGTGAAAAATTTTGGAATCTACCTCATGCTTAAAAAAGATAAAACTTATAAAAATACTTTCCTGTAGTTCATGCTAAATTTTTACCCTTTTGAATAAACTTTGAGAGCCTTAATTTAGTTAAAATTAATTTTTTGTACATGCTGTGTGGAAGAGAGCTGTCATTTTCCTCAATAGGTATAGCAGTTTGTCCCAAAATAACTTATTAAATCTCCTTTTATTTATCAACTTTAATAAAATGTTTTTATCTTTCAAAATATTCATATACTTTGCTATGTATTTAGATTATTAAATTTACTTTCTAAAATTTATTTTTCTAAACTTTTCTATACTTATCTATTACTGTTTTCTTGATAATGTTTTATAAATTATGATTATTGTTATTGCATAAGTTTGGCTTCATTTGTCATAATTTCACATATTTATGTGAGCACTCTCTTACATTTATTCTTCCAGCTGAAATGTGAAATCTCTTGCAAAATTATCAAAAAATAAGAGTTACAATTTAAAATGAATTATAATTTATTTATTATTGAAGATGGAGAGACATCATCCCATCTAGATAATTGTGCAGTTATTAAAAACTTATCTAAAATACTTTATTAACATGTTATAGATTTTTCAATATTGTCTTACATAGGTTTACATTAAATATGTCTTCATATTTTATAATTTTATCTTTGATTTTTGCTTTGTTTTGTATTTTTTAGATTTGATTTGTTTTTCCTACATATATTCTAATTAGCCATTGCCAACATAAATGAAACAACATGAATTCATGTATTTATTTTTTCTAACATGTCATCTGATTGACTATCATTAATTTTTTGTTGCAATTAAAAAATAAAATGATAGCTATGATGGAGATGCTAATGGCTAATATGGCTAATAGTTATTATTAATTAAAATTTTTCAAGTGTCTGATACTTTGCTAATCACTTTACTAGTGTTATTAGATTACACTGTCATAACACTCATGAGAGAGTGGTCAATATCTTTCTCCACAGATGAGGAAATGGAAGCTTAGAAGAGTTAAATAATTGCCCACAGTCTTTCAGGTAACAAATGTCTATTCCAAAATAAAGTCTGTTACTGACTTCTGAGATCTATCATCAACCATAAGGATATTTAATATTTCCTCTTTTTTAGCTAGACACTCTAGAGTAACGCCAAATAGTAGTGATATAGTGATGAGACCCAGCATTTCTTTTTGATTGTGAGTTTACTAGACTGTCTCAATACATTTACTATGGTATTTGTTGATGTCTAAAACCCTTTCTAAATTTTTTAGACAAATTGTATTTTACTTATATTTATTTAAGTTTTTATAATTAGTAACAAATGTTGAATATTATTAACTTTTTTGTCTATTTATATCATAATATGCTAAATCACTAGAGTCTATTACATGGTTTCCTAAAGTTACTACCTTGCACTTTGAGATAAGCTCTACTTCTATGTTATATTTACAGTTCCCTGATTGCTATTTTCTTATTTCATAGTTTTAAATTTATATAAGTATTACTTCTTTATAGTTTAACTTTTTAGTGGCATCTTTATCATATTTTGGAACGAAGCTATGTAATCTTAGGAAGATATCTATCTTTGTCTATGCTATGAAATAATTTTATAACATATATATTGTCTATTACCAAAAGATTTGATAACATTTACCTGCAAATTCACATGAGATAATAAATTTTTAGGTTTAGGCCTTGAAGCCCTTTATATATCTTCTATGACAATCTATGCTGTATAATATCTGAATTTATTTTGAAAGTTTATATTATCCTAAAATATTGCTCCCCTTACTAAATTATTTATATTTACTTTTATAAATGTTTACAAAAAATTGTTTATCTTAGTGGGATTTCGTGTCTCTTTATTTTTACTGTTGCAAATATTTCTCTCTTTTTGCAAAATTATAATTATCTACTTGATTTGATCAGCTTTTAATTTTATTAATGTTTCTTTCATAATAATTTTTGCTGTTATTTACAGAAATATTTAAATATCCCTATTATTTTTTCCTTTCTTACATTTAAATTGTTTTTAGGTCAATGTCAACTTATTATCTATTAGTCTTTCTTCTTTATTAATAAAATAATTCAAAGCTTTCATTTCTCTTCTGACTATGGTTTTAGATGCATGTCATATGCTTATTTTATGATGTGAACTAATTTTTCCTAAACTTTAAGTGATTTGGAATTATAATTTTATTTTATACTTATTTTATTTGTTTAAATGAATTTTTATTGTAGACCATTTACATGTGGTTTATTATTTTACAGGACTCTGCTTTTTGAATTGTAGCAAAGGAAAAAGTGACTTCTAAATTTTCAACACTTGGGAATTTATTGAAATATTTATTTTATAGCCAGTTACATGTTGTTATTTATTTACTTATCATTTTTGGGTACCTGATAGTTTCTGGGTCACTGAGAAAATATGCATTTTTATAGAGTACAAATTCCCATAAATAGAAATTAAGTCACCCTTGTCAATTTTATAATGTAACCTTGTATATTTTTATGGTTTTACAATCTATCTGATCTGTCAAATTCTGACTTATATTGCTGGTATTATTCATGGATTATCCTCTTTTCTTTATATTTTTCCAATGAAAAATATGCTTCTCTATTTTGACCAAAGTCTTAAATTTTGTGTTATTTAATATTACCGTTGCTTCTTACATTTTATTTCTGTGCTTTCATCTTGCTAATATATCATCTTGTAGATTTTTTTTACTTGCAAGATTTATGTGACAATTCATTTCAGATATGTCTGTTGTAAACAGTGCATAGGTAGATTTTTTAACCTAATTTAAGTATATTCACCAATTTATCGGTATAAAATCCTCAATTCTTTAACTTTTACCTTATAATTTAAGCCTAAGCAAGTCATGAAGCATAAGGAGTCTTTGCAGATAACATTAAAACAGTTCTTATAACTCTCAATCTTTTCTTTATTGTTTTTATATTTTGATTATCTTTGGCAAGCTTGCATCAAATAAATAAAGACCCATAAAGTCATAAAAGGTAGTGTATATAGATACCTACAATCTTTTGCTTGTGTCTTTACAATCTGTGTCCACAGAAATATTTATTTTCTAATAGAAAAAAACAGTAAAATATTTATATTATTCCTTAATGAACCACTTAAATATATAGCCAGCTTCAAAAATGAACTAGAGTAATAAATGTTAAAAAAGAAATGCCTCCCGATTTTCTGAGTCTTTCCCTTCAGCTTTGTTTCTTGCTATGCTGAAATGTCCTTCAGCAAAATTGTCATTTTCCCTAACTTTGTCAAAATCAGATTGCAAGAGAAAAACAAAGTGATGTGAATGAGAAAAAGAAATTGCCAATACAGCAGGAAAATAAATCCAATCAGGGCTCAGGGTAATCCTTGGTAACACCTATAGCAGTTCTGTAATCATACTGATGTAGAAATTAAGTCTCTCCGAGGTTAGACAGATTGCCTGAAGTTACATTGTTTCAGGAAGATCATTAAAACCATAACCAAGAATTTCTTTCTAAAAGAGACAACTTGGCATAGAAAAAAAGATTATAGGTTTTTAATCAGTCAGGCTGGGAATATATCCTGACTTTACCCATGGTAGTACAAAGAGAGACAAACTTGGCATCAAACCCTGTGTCTTCGTTTATTAATGAAGAAAATTTATAACGTTCCTTAACTTCCAAGCCTGAATTTTCTCTGAAAATGAGTAGGATATGATCTATTACGGAGCACAAAAATTGCCCTAAGGAATAGATTAGGCTGCACATAGAAAGTGCCTAGCACTGTGCCCAGCACCTAATTACTCCCCAACAAGTATTAGCTTCCTTCTCCACTCCTTGATTAAACCAGTGCACAGTGGCTCTTTAGGAGTCATATTACTTACGGGAATAATGCCTCCATGCCACTATTTGAATGCAAGACAACACTGGTTGAGATAGATCTGGAACCCAGCTAAACAGACGATATAATCTCGGAAAGCAGGTGGGCCAGGATGGAAGGGACATGGGAATGCTAGGGGATTCTATTCTCCTTCCTTAATGTCTAGGAAACACTCTTCTTTTTCTCCTCAGGCATAAAGCTTGAACATGACTTTTCATTTTTTATAATTTCCAGAAAAACCTACTGGGTCCCAGTGGGAACTATCAAAAGGAATTTAATTGTTATGTTTTCCAGAGTTAGAAAATAAATGGAGAGGAGGTGTATATAAAGATCTTTTTTTATATATTTTTGTTTTTTCCATGTGATTAGTATATAAAGGTCTTTTGTAATTCTGCTACAGCATCATTTTCAAACATTCATTTAATGTCTCATTAGCAAGGCCTGGGAATGTATTTGGCTCCTTCTGGCATTGCCTGAGCCTAACCTTCAGGTTATGCACCCATTGATTTTAGCTTCCATTGCTCTGTGAAACACATCTGGGTCCTTAATTAACAATTCTCTAAGTTGGAGACAAATTTGCTATTGCTTGAACATGTCTGATTGAAAGCACAGACATAATGCTTACAAAATGTTGGGGGAAAAAGTAATTGAAAGTAAGATTATAAACTACTCTTGGCTTTAGGCTTCCCTGAAGCTATGGAAAACAAAAAGCAATTATTTACCTTTGGAAACGGAATTAGTCTTTTTTTTCCTGTTATCTAATCAATGCTTATATATTATCTCAGCCTGGTTCTCTAGTTGTTTAGGGAGCTTGAACGGAGACCCCACTTTTCTCATGCACTCTTTCCCACATTTCTTCATTTCTTTCTCGTTGGAGATTTTTCCAAAAATGACACTCGTTTAGCACACAAAAGCCTTCAATATGTCAGGCAAAACAGTTCAATACCTGTAATTAGTGACCTTGTTTTATTTAAGTCTTCATCACAGAAAGAAATTTGATTGTATTAACCCTCCTTTTTTGGTAAATGCGGAATATGAAGCATCTGCATCAGGCGTTTTTAAGTACATCCTGAAAATTCAGAGAGGTCTAGGCTTAATCACATGTAAGCACACATGCAGTTGGTTTTCTGTATTTTGCAATAATGTTTGAGGTTTTACCTCTTTGATGTGAATGTACCTTTGTCTTGTGGATATTGTTTGGTTTTCAGTAATTCACTTGGACACTAGCAGCATAGATACAATAGTGCAGATTCAAAACACTTCAAAGTATTTCATTTCAAATGTAAGATTAGGTTGCATACATTTTCTGCCATGATTAGGGTAGTTTCACAAATCAGCATCTCTCTATTTTAACTCTACACAGCAGGCAAACTCTCTAAACCCAAAGGG
>NW_026652292.1:65822683-65940980 GCF_009828535.3 Hylobates moloch | reverse complement strand
GCATTAGATCCTTACAAGAGCGCAAACACTGTTGCGACCTGTGCACACAAGGGACCTAGGTTGCATGCTCCTTATGAGAATCTAATGCCTGAAGATCTGAGGTGGAACAGTTTCATCCTGTATCCATTCCCCCACTCCCAAAAGTGTCTTCCATGAAACCAGTCCCTGGTGCCAAAAACGTTGAGGACCGCTGCTCCAGCACACTCCTCTAATCATGCTAATCACACTGCTTTTGAAAAAAAAGTGCTTTTCGGTTCCCCTCACTGGAGTGAGGATTGAGGGACAACAGGTAGACCTTTCCAGTGATTATTTTATTCTATATACACCCAGCTCACCTCTGCCTCTAGTGGCCTCAACATCATCCTCCTGCCCCAGTGCCCTTCATCTGTTGCAGCATGTGAAACCTCAGGAAACACACAATAAATGCTTGTGAAATGAATGGTTTCAGATTACTCTTCCTCATGCAGAGATTCAATTATTGGGGTGTTTCTAGGAGGCCAATGTCCCCCCTTCAGACACCCAGGAGAGACTAGTGCAACACCAAGGACAAGTTTGGCAGGAAGACTTCATTTCCTTTTATTGTTTTGTTTTGTTTCCTGAATATTACAAATATCTTCACCTCTCTCTCTACTGTTTCCCCAGTTTTGGCCAAATGCCAAAAAATGCTATGTATCATGGCCTGTAAAATACTATTACAAAGTCATTTTTCCCAAGGGAAAGTTAGGAGGAGATAGTATTCTTTCACTTCCCATATGATAAGACACTGAGGGCAGCCTTTATGATAAACAACAGACCAGTTTCTTCCCCTGGTCTCTTTACCCAAAGATCAGTTTCTAACTCCTCAAGTTGTTATTTTTAGTCTAGCGCAAGTTTCACCAGTTCAGAAATTGCAGGAAGGGGGCAATACAAAAAGCCCAGTAGTGCCAAACATCTCAGATTTCTTCCTTCAAAAAAAAGAACATCAGGAGTCGGATGCTTGCCTCAATTGTTTTCTTGTTCTAGACTCCAGTATCCACAGATGCTGTCAAAACTCTCTTGGAATTAAGAAGCTATTTCTGCAAAGACCAGAAGGACCCACTGGTCCTGCTATTCCTTTATGTGAGTAAAAACCCCTCCTTAGTATTGGGAAGGGAGTTAAAAAAGGAAAAACATGAAAACTGCCAGAGTTTGAAGGACTCAAAAATTTACTTCTTTCCTTTTTCTTATGTAAACTACAGAATCAATTGAGAAATAGATTTAGAAGTTAGATATTAAATTGTTAGATCTGTGGAGAAATGGGTTTCCATTCTTTGAGTGGACTCTCAAACTGAAGTTCTGTGCCATGGTAGGAAGAGCTGGACCATAAAAGTTCTTCTTCACTGGGACCTGACACTACAACTGAAGCATGGATGAGGAAAGAAAGTGTGCTCCCTGCAGGTACGCACTTCCTACCAAGAAAGAGTGATTATTGGTATTTCTCAGACCCCTGGAAGGAAACAGAATCTACTCCAAATAGCTCACACATAAGGATTTTAATGATAGAACTATTTGTAGAGGTGAGATTAGTGTTTGGGAAACAAAGGATGGGAGGTGACCGGAAGACTAGCCACAGTGGGAAGCTGTTGCCACCATAAGGGCTTAAGGGACACGAAGAAAATTATGTGTCTGGCACACAGTAAAGACCAGGGCCTTAGAAGAAGAGCCACCCATGGGAGATACAGCTGTAGAAAAAACATAGCTATTTCCAGAGAAATGGGATCAAGGTGGGTGGAAAGGAGGTGAGAAACAGTCAAAGAAAATAAATACTGTGACACACTGTCTCTTGTGCTCCAATCTCCTGTTGTGAGTGTCACTGGTCAAAGCCAACAAGAAGCCAGAGCATCATGCCACCCACAGGGCTCATTTGCCTGCCTTGCCTTCAACCACATTGGCACACCTCAGGGTAGAAGGGGGTGAAGAATGGATCTAGCAAGAGCAAATAATGGCTTATTAGAACATCGACCAATAAGAAAGTGTACATCCACTGGAAGAAATGGATAAAAGATAAGAAAAATATGGGAGGGAGTACAGGAATTTTAATGGACTTTTGTTTTTCCCACTTGGAAAGATAAGGATCAAGGTGACTTTACAGATATTTCCAATGCTTCAGTTTTCTCCAGACAACCCAACTTGCCCAGCCAATTGTGACATCCCCCAGGATCTTTCACTGGTCCAGACAGCTCTGCAGACCTTCTTTCTGCATCCCTAGTCCCAGTATTTGAACAGCTCACTTTTATTTCATTCCTTTGCCTTACACAATTTGAAGCAGGCTTAATTGCTAAGTGCCACCAAGAGTCTCTTTCCTTTTGGCTCATGCAAGTCGGTTTCTCCAGACTTGCTTTTCTCTAGCAGACCTCAAAATTCACTGCTTGTGTCATTATGCAGTATAATGTAGTGGTGAGGAAATGGAAAATGATGTCAGATGCACATGCTTTCTATAATGTAACTATTGGGTCTGCAGTCATCTAACCCTTCTGAGGCAGGTATCTGCTAGTCAGGAATAACCCCTCTGTGTTAAGGTTGTTGTATGAAGTCAATGAGATAATTACAAGATAATATATCAATTTTGGGGGATGGGTACGGGCATACAGTAAAGCCCTTGTGATGGTTCATACTGAGTGTCAACTTGATTGGATTGAAGGTTGGAAAGTATTGTTTCTGGGTTTGTCTGTTAGGGTGTTGCCAAAAGAGATTAACATTTGAGTCAGTGCACTGGGAATGGCAGACCCACCCTCAGTCTGGATGGGCACCTTCTAATCAGCTGCCAGCACGGCTGGAATAAAGCAGGCAGAAGAAGATGGAAGAGTAGACTTCTGGTCTCCCTCTTTCTCCCATGCTTGATGCTTCCTGCCCTCAAACATAGGACCCCAAGTTCTTCAGCTTTTGGACTCTTGGACTTACATCAGTGGTTTGGCAGGGGCTCTCGGGCCTTTGGCCAGAGACTGAATGCTGCACTTTCAGCTACCCTACTTTCGACGTTTTGGGACTCAGACTGATCCACCACTCACTGCCTTGCTCCTCAACTTGCAGATGGCCTATCATGGGACTTTACCTTGTGATCATGTGAGTCAATTCTCCTTAATAAACTCCCTTTCATATATATGTATATCCTTTCATATATACCTTCTGTCCCTTTACAGAACCCTAATACAGCTCTCAATCTTTATTGTCCTTCACCAACCTTTGCCTGTGGTGTGCCCTTTTCCTGCAGCCAAACCTTCATCTCTCAATGTCCAGTTATTGTTTGAGAAGAGGACACAGGATCAGGGGGTTCGTTACATTAACTTTACATCAGTCTCAATGCTATGTTACTTTCTTTATATAGAGAGATGGAAGTACTAACAGTACTATGCTAGTATTCTGTCTCCTCACATTGAAAACCAGCTTAAAGTTCCAACCAAATTTACTTATCTTGCTTCTCTATTAATCTTTAACAAACTGCAAACCCCAGTTTCTATGGGTGTAAAAGAGGCCAGCCAGGCCATTTTTAAATGGCCTTACAAGCAGATTCCTGTGTGCATTCACCCCAGCCAGAAATTCTTTTGGTATAACTTATCATGCATTATTTATGTTACTCTCAACTTCTAATGCAAAATTATGGAATATAATGGAAACATCCTATACATCACAGTGTTCCCCTATCATTCTATGTTTGCCACAAAAAAACTTGCAAAATTACTTCTGTGGAATAATCCTACATACACTATTATAGCTCAGCCATAATTCCTGGGAACATTTTAATTCTTGGCTTTTCCTTTATCCAGCAGATTTTACTTTATCTTTCACTGCCTAAAGTATCAATTGTCCTTTTGTTCACAGCATACTTATAAGAACAATTCTCCCTCAAAGCAGGAAAGGTAAGGCGGACTACAAGCTTCCATTAATGTAGTCAAGGCAATTTTGTGGGGAGGGACAGGTGAGCTGAGAAACTTCAAAGAATTTTGCCAATGTGCCTCTTAGATCTGTAAATTTTCTTCAAACTTTATGTTGGTTAGGTTTTGTTTCATTCTAACCAGATAGCCTTGTGGCATAAAGAGAGTATATGGAAAAACTGATTGGAAGTATATCCAACCCAGTAATCTTAATACTTTGATTCAGCAATCACAAGACCATACAACCCAGTTTAAGACTTATCTCAATCTCTAAATTTAGAGATTGAGGATAGGATTTATGCAGGAAGTGATCTAAGTGACGTTACATTTTATACAATTTATTTTTCTCCTATGTAGTATTTTATCAGGTGACCATCAGTCAAAGAGGGAGTCAAAAGAACCCATGAGGAGAGACTCATTGGTTCTGCATCAAGGCAGAAATAATCTTTATACAGTCATGTAATCTGCTCCTTCTACACAGAGCATGTGAATTATTGATGACTCTATTCAACATTTTATTTCTTTGTGGCAGCCAACTAGGTCTTCCTAGTTACTTGCTTTTGTTGGCATTAAAATCAAATGCATTTCTCCTACTGAGGACATATAAAAGCAAATGGGAAATTAATATGTTTTCTAAAGTATATAAGCAAGGCATCATACGTCAAAAGAGTAAGCATTTGTAAGCCTAGCTGAAAAGATCCTTTACAATAAAACTTCATATAGCATGGAAAATACAGCTCTCATTTTTTTTTTTCTTCATGCCTTTTGGGGATTTACTTTTCCTCTTCACCATTTTCTTTTTGAAAATACAACTTTATTGTTTTCTGTTTGCTTCTTTATGACTTCTCAACTCTTGACCTTGAGGATAAATTGTAATGTCAGAAAAATCAGCCTTTATGCTTCCCACCTCTCACAGGTTCATTATCTGGCTCTTGGGTAGCGTTTCTTCTATATATACAAACTCTCAGGTTTTCTTGTGTCTTATGCCTGCTCATATCTGCTTGGAGAATATGTAAAAAATGAGGAGGTATTCTTTTTTTAATAATAATTATAGCAACTTATATCACGATTTCTCATGGGCTAATGCCAACCCTATGAGATATAGTAGCAAAATGTTATTATTGTGATTTTAAACGAAAGAAATTGAGCAGAGATCTTTATTTTTCACTTTTCTTTCTTTCTTCTTTTATTTTTGTTACCTTTGTCTAGTTTTTAATGCAGTCCTGGCATGAAGATGTTAACCTACCAACTGGAGACTTGAAGACCAGACAACATAGTGTTGATTGCTGGTGGAATAATTGGAAAAGAGATCTATATTCTGGGCTTAAGAATCCTTCCAAATGCCATTTTATCTATTAAAAACATCTGTCCCCAACCTAATTCATTGAAATGCAATGGTTAGAATCACATTTTTAACAGGCTAGATTTTAGTCAGAGTGACATATTTAAACTTTTTTGGTGTTTGAAGTGACCTGTGAATCATCTCTTTCAACATGTATTTATTGTGCACATATTACAGGCCAGGCCTTGTGTTAATAACCAGGGATAATGAAGGCAATTCAATAATGACCCTTTTCAAAAGATGTTACAGTGATGATGGTAATTAAACACTGACCAGCTCTTGAACTGGATTGTTGAAACAAGGAGAACCTCACTTACGGAAGTTGGGAATATGGTGTTTCTGAGGAGAAGGAGGACATGTCAGGCAAAGAGAAGGCTTATGCAAAGTATGTAAAACAGAAAATAGCATGAGAGTTACAAGCAACTAACTGACTCAAGTAATTCAGTATAGCAAGAGCAAAACTCCAGAATAGAAATGACAGAGGAAGTGACCCACGTTCACAATGTGCTTGGTCTGCCAACAGTGATGTGACCAGATTTATGAGATTCATGGTTAATGGACTGAATTAGGGGGAGGGAGAGTGAGAAAAAGAGCATAAGCCTAAAGACAATAAAACAAAATAAGATGCTGACATGCTGAAACAGGGGCCGGCCAATTTTTATGTCATACTTTCATGGCAGGAACGTATTGCTTCTTTTCATTTGTCAACTCAAACCCAACTCCATTGTCCCACTACCAAACAGCCTTTCTTGAAGAAATATTTTATGCAGAGTTGGACAGCTCACCTTCTGGGATTCCAAGAATGTGTCAATAGTCAGTATTCAATAGCTTATCCTGCATAACAATTCTAAAGCCCTAGTGGCTGTGTTAATTCTTAGGTGGTACATATACACTGTGAAATACTATGCAGCCATAAAAAGGAATGAGATCATGTCCTTTGCAGGGACATGGATGAAGCTGGAAGTCATCATCCTCAGCAAACTAACACAGGAACAGAAAACCAAATACCACATGTTCTCACTCATAAGTGGGAGTTGAACATTGAGAACACATGGACACAGAGAGGGGAACAACACACACCAGTGCCTGTTGGGCGGTGGGAGGGTCAGGGGATGAAACTTAGAGGACAGGTCGATAGGTGCAGCAAACCACCGTGGCACACGTATACCTAGTAACAAACCTGCATGTTCTGCACATGTATCCCCCCGCCCCCTTATTTTTATTTTTTTTTAGAAAAAAATAATAAAAAAAAGAAGTACCTGAGGCTGGGCAATTCATAAAGAAAAGAGGTTTAACTGGCTTACAGTTCTGCAGGGTGTACAGGAAGCATCATGCTGGCATCTGCTTCTGGTGAGGTCTTACACAGCTTCCAATCATGGTAGAAGGCGAAGAGGGAGCTGGTGTATTACACTGCAAAAGTAGGAGCAAAAGAGAGAGGAGGGAGGTGTCACAAACTTTTAAACAAACTGTTATCCCATGAGAACTCAGAGTGAGCACTCACTCATCACCAAGAGATAGTACTAAGCTATTCAGGAGGGATGTGTCCCCATGATCCAATAACCTACCACCAGATCCCACCTCCAACACTGAGGATTACATTTCAACCTGAGATTTGGAGGGGACAAACATCCAAACCATATCAGTGGCTTTCAACAACAACTAGTTGTTCTCATATAACAAGTTGACTTATTATTCCTGAATCTCAGGTTCAAGCAGGCAATTAGGTTGGAGTTTGCCTCATGTATCTTTATTCTTGGATCCAGGATTAAGGTACAGCCCTGATGTGGAAAAGGAACATTCTCATGAAAGAGAGAAGAGTGAGAGAAGTCAAGCTTCTGCTCAGATGTAGCACATGTCATATTGCATTGGCTATGACAATTGGCAAACCTAACGATGAGGAGGGGATGTATAATCATCTACTGTGAAGGTGAGAGTACCATATTTTATTTTATTTTATTTTATTACGTTTTTGAGATGGAGATTTGCTCTTGTTGCCCAGACTGGACTGCAATGGCACTGTCTCGGCTCACTGCAACCTCCACCTCCCTGGTTCAAGCGATTCTCCTGCCTCAGCCTTCCAAGTAGCTGGGATTACACAGCCATGTGCCACCATGCCTGGCTAATTTTTGTATTTTTAATAGAGACTGGGTTTCATCATGTTGAGCAGGCTTGTCTCGAATTCCTGACCTCAGGTGATCCACCCGCCTCAGCCTCCCAAAGTGCTGGGATAACAGGTGTGAGCCACTGTGCCTGGCCACCACATTTATTTTAATAGCTACCATTTGCTGAACCTTTATATACTGGGTGTCATTCTGGAGTATAATTTGCTTACTTTGTACTTAATAATCAACAGAAATTTTGAGAAAGTGATTATTTAATGCTGTTCAACAAATAGAAAAACTAAGAGCCCAGAAAAGCTCAAGACCATGGAGCTGTAATTAGAAATTTTACTTATTCATTGGCTTACTCATTAATTCACGTGTTATGTGTTATACACTCTTGTAGGTTCTAGAAATACTACGGTGAAAAATACAGACCGGGTCTTTGTTCTCATAAAGACTTCACATTAGCGGAAGAAAGGAGCCATGAACTAATAAACTTAGAGAAAATATTAGATTGTTATAACTACTCTGGAGACAGTTAGAATAAGGTAATATTCTAGGCATCGGCCATAAGAAATAAAGTTGAGGGATCACAGTGACTCCACATCATTTTCAAAATGATGCTGCCATATTTACCTTGTGGTCTATCTTATATTACTTTTCAGAACTTTTGTTTTTATTATAATTAACATTTTCTATATTCACGTTTTGCCTCCCCAACTGAATTGTCATCAAAACACAGAAAGACACTATTTAATTAGATATTTGTAATGAGATGTTTTGTTTATTACATTCCGTTGATTAATATAATATGTGGTATAATTAATAAGGTAATTTCCTAGATAATCCTTAAATAAATACATCATCCAATACATAATTAAAATATTCAGGAAAAGCGACATACTTTTAACTTGTTTTTATTAGCTGACAGCAGTTAACGTATTAGTGATGATGGAGCAAAACATTCTCTTATGACTTAGTATGTGCCTTTCCATGTCTAGTGTTCTGATCTTGCTTCTTTGATGAGAGAACATCTTTGAAGATGAGCAGATATAGTTGTGTTCTTAATTAATTTTATAATTTACAAATTTGTAAAAACAGAAGGATATGAAAAGGCCTATTTATCATTTATGCATTAGGAGTGTATTACAAATGTAAAGGAGGAATATCTCCTTTTTTTTCAATTTTCTAGTTATCTCTTGGAAAAGGGAAAAGACTATGCTAACTGAAGTGTGATGCAGTAGAAAAAGATTTAGTTTTTGAATTAGAAGACTTAGTTATGACCATGAATTTCATTTCTGATTTTGCCTATCTATATGACAGAAAGTGAATTACTTAATCTCTCTGAGTCTTTGTGTCTCTGTCTATAAAATAGCACTAATAATGACCACATAGTCATAGTTTACAGGGCTACTAAGTTAAGAGGATTTAAAATAGAGTCATTTGTTTAAAGGCTCATTAGATAATTTTAGTAATAGCAGCAGCAGGAGTAACAGCAGCAGTAACAAGAGGAGTAACAGCAGTCATCCAACTTAATATAATAACGGTATAACTACTGTAAGGCTCCAAGCAATGTGCCCGTCCGCAGAATGACAGAAAATACACACTGCTGTCTTTACCACAGTACAGTGATCCCTTTCAGAGTAGATGAGTATGGATGCTGGATATGATACTTCTGGGGACCACGTATTACATAGCAATCACACATGGAAGAAGACTTCTTTTTAAGAAACAAACATGACTACCCTCTTGCTCACAAGCTAAGTAAAACTTGTCCCCCAGAGAACGTGCCCACTGCCTGAGTTAAGAATTACTGTCAGAGTTAATATACTGCTACTGATGGAGAAGGTTGTATCTTCAACTGGAAGGCACTATTCTAGATGTTGCTTAAAGGGTCTGTGTTGTAGAAGGAAGTAATGAGCTTTATGTGGGATGTATGATCACCACAGCACTTTCATTTATTTATTTATTCACTGGTTATCTAAAATTCAAATTTATGTGGGTATCTCTACTTTTCTTTAGTAAATCTGGCTACTCTAGAAGTAAGGGAAGAGAGATAAATATTGTGATACCAGACTTACAGTAGTCTTCACTTCTTTTGGGTCCTTGTAATGTAACTAAAACCTATCACCAAGCACACCTGAAAGGAACTTTATCCATCATTACAGAGAATCATGTATGTGACAAGTTCCTTCCTCTCAGTGCAATGCTATGCAATCCCCTCTCCGGTTAATCCTACTACTCTCACCATATCACACCTACCCAATTGTGAGGAGCAGGGACATTTACAAAATAACAGGAGGAGAAGACTTCCAAATGGATTTGTCGTCCATTTAGAAATGTATATTCAGTTATTCTCTCAGAACATACTCAGCAAATTTCGTTACTACTACCTTATTTTGATCCTAATTTTATTCCTACTGCCTGCTTTGCAACTGCAAATACATGTTAAATGAATGAGTGGGTGAATAAATGATGGATTCAACAAGATGCCTCAAGCATATCAACTAAGGAAATGGAGTAAAGAGAACATTTTAAAGCAAAGGTAACACAGATTATGCTAGGTAGCTCTGTTCAGGAGCAATGCCACTTAAGTCACTTAAGATTCCTGTGGCCAAAAAAAGGTACACTTTTCTTTGGAGAGTTTACTCATTTGAAATAGATTCCACATCTATAAATGAATTTAATAATTAATATAATATGTTACATGAAACATAATCTTAATCTTGAATTTCAAACCATTTGGGTAGCACTAACACAAAGATTTATTTATAAAAATATCCCTTTCTCCTAAAAGTCAAACCTATTTCCCAATATTTCACCACATTGTGAAAGAAGGGAAATCATTTAGTACTTGTCAAGAGCTTGCTATGTCCCACACGCCACATTAAACCATCCTGGTAGAACAGTGGTAAAAAGTCTACATTAATCCTGCATATGTGAATCCTCCATAGCTATGACCACTCTCACCCATTAAAAGTTAATAACCCAAGTGTCCAGGTTGTTACCTAGCTCATCCTTTTCCATTCTTAGCTTTTAGAATTTCCTCGCACTATGAAAATCCGGTATACCTGGGAGCAATATATGGCCCAGACGTTTCATTATAAAAAATCCACTACTGCTTGATTGGTCTGGATGCCACACTAACAAACTTTATTCTCTACTCTTGTTTCTACAACTAAACTTTTCATAAATGTATGAAGCTTTGTCAGTACCATTATTTCTTCCTAAACTACCTCTATTCTTAAATTTATTGTTTCATAAATCTAAAGGTTGTAGTCTTGTCCTGATTCATGAATTGTCTCTATGAATGATTGCCATCATTACTAGCAGAATTTATCAACAAATTGTCCTGTGATTCACAACATGATATATTATAATATATTAGGCAGACGTATTGTCATCAAATACCAAATTTATTTTGAAAAATGATAGCAGTACAACATAATGGTAATTATCTAGCTCCTCAGATAAAAATCAAAGAATGCCTAGTAAAGTACTTGGAAAACCTGCCTCTACATAAAATAGAAGAACATGTGCAAATCATACCTGAAAGAATTTGGAGTTTAAATTCTTAAAACAACTACATTTAAGTGATGCTTTTTAAAAAAATTTTTAAAAAAACTTAAAAAAATACTTTAAAACAAAGAGCTCACAGATTGTCACTAGGTAGTTTTGTTCAGTAGCAATACAACTCATCAAAGTAACTGGCGTATACTTTATACATATCCAGAAGCATAGAACAAATAAGAACTATACTTTTCATATATATTTGAGTTGAAAAACTGATATAGCTCTGTGCACAATTGTGAAGCAGGCAGTGATATATTGTACTCACTATGAGAATGTCAATGGCTTTCATTGACATTCTATCGTCACCCTACTGAAAATAACTTTACACTTTCTAGCAGTGCTGCTTGAGTCTTATTAAAGGTGGGAGTCAGGTCATTTGAAGAAACAACAAAAATGTTTTCCAATTCAAAAGTAAAAAAAAAAATGTTTCCCATTCAAATGTATGACTTACTCTAAGAATCCATTTGTTAGCAGCCAACTCACATTTTTTCAGACAGTTTAGAATTTGATTATTCCAAACCATAACCCATGAGCATGGACTGTGTTTTTTTATTATTATTCTCTTTAGCTATTGTTGCAAAGCACCACACAGAGTAGGCATTTAATTATTTATTGAACTGATAACACTGAGGTTATTTTATAAGTTTAATCACAGGTTGTGAAAGAACTAGTGAATCTCAATCATGTCTTATTATATTACTTTGCTAGAGTTGCTATTAAAAAAGTACCAAAAACTGCATGGCTTAAACCACCGAAAGTTACTGTTCACAGTTCTGGATGTTAGAAGTCTAATATCAAGGTATCAGCAGGGTTAGTTCTTTCTGAGGGGTATGAATACAAGTTTTATTTCAAGCCTCTCTCCTTGGCTTTTGGATAGCCATCATCTCCCTATGTCTCTTCACATCATCTCCACATGCATGCATGTCTCTGTGACCACATTTCCCCGTTTGTATGTGGACATCAGCCATGCTGGATTAGGGTCGACTCTAATGACCTCATCTTAACTTAATTACCTCTGTGAGGACCCTATCTCCAAACAAAGCCACATTCTGAGCTACTGGGGGTTAGGATTTCAACATACGAATTTGGTAGCAGGGACATAATTCAACTCATATCAGTCTGATCTGTGACTCCCCTAAAAGTCATGTCCTTCTTATATGCAAAATATATTCACTTGCAAGATCAAACATCTTAACACATTCTAGCATCATCTCTAAGTCTAAACTCTCCTCCAAACATCATCCAACTCAGTTATGGGTAAGACACAAGGTATGGTTCATGCTGGGGCAAAATTTCTCTTCATCTCTGAGCCTGTGACACCAGACAAGTTATTGTGCTTTCAAAATACAATGGTAGGACAGGCATAGGAGAGACATTCACGTTCCAAAATGATGAAATCATATAGTAAAAAGAGGTTGCAGTTCCCAAGCAAATCTGAAAATGTTCAGGGCAAATTCCATTAGATATTAAGGCTTAAAAAAACATCCTTTTGGTTGATGCTCTGCCTCTAGGCCCAGCCTGAACAACAGGTGGTAGCCTGAACAACAGGTGGTAGCCTGAACAACAGCTCGGAAGGTGGGACTCTTTCTAGAACCTAAGAGATGGTTCTGTCCTTCTGTAGCCAGGAGGAGATGCTCTGCCCCTTGGGACTATGCCCTCTGGGTTTATGGTGACAGTAAGAGTACTCCTTGTCTCTGTATCTGTGGCACTGCTCACAAAGTCCTATGTTCTTCATTCCATCCTATTTCTACCCTTTTCAATCCAGGTTGACAGTAATTTTGTTCCTGACATTGATGTCAAGAAAGAATTCATGGAAGTCAAAGCCATCAAAGAGAGAGTCCTTAACAGATCTCTCATAGATAAATGCATCTCCATTTTTGCCTTCTGCTGAGATAGTTTACTGGATCCATGAATCACATATCTAGTCTGTCTAGTGAACAACTGTTCATCCACAAACTTGGTCCTATTTCCAGAACACACTATCTCAGTAGGCTGAGAGTCTTCCCAGTCATCAAGTTACGTTCTTTGCTTAACAGTTTCTTCCTTGGTTCACCTCCTTCCTCTTGATTTTACCGTAATCAGCAAGGAGAATCAGGCTGTGCCTTCAACCCTGCTTAGATATTGCCTCAGTTAAATATTCAAGTTCATCGTTATTTAAAAGTTCTGCTTTCCACAAAACACTAGAAAACAACTGGGCCAAGTTCTCTGCCAGTGTTCTTTTTAATGAAGACTTTCAAATTTGTATTTACTGTATTTCAGTGTTATATTTTTCTTTGAGGCTCTCTGAGGTCAATGGACTCCTCTCCTATAACGCTTTAAAGGAAACAAGTCACAAAAGAGACTTTCAGATGGCTTCAGGTTCTGAGAAGAGGAAGGCAGTTTTCAAATATCCATACAGGTCTCCATGGAGGTGAAAGGGAGAATGTCCTATTGCCTGGTCTGCCAGCCAGACTGTCTTAAGGCATGAGGAAATCAACAGGGATGATGTTCAGCTCAGCTCAGTTCAGCTGTCTTTAAATTAGGGTGGCCCAGAGATATACTCACTGATTTTCCCAGAACAGCCCCTACTTTGACCATAGAGTACACAATCAAAACAATTAGAATGAAGTTTTCTTTGTTTTTGTTTTGTTTTTTTTACATAATCCACAGTGGATGTGCACGTCTTTGGAGAGCTGTGTGAGGGGAGATATGCATTTCTGTTGAGAGCAGCTGTGAATGACCTGGCTTTCTTGGAATTCTCCAGTTCTCTTGTGGAGTAGGTCTCTTAGTGAGATACCCATATGATGTGGTTTGGCTGTGTCCACACCCAAATCTCATCTTGAATTTTAGTTCCTGTAATCCCCACGTGTTGAGGAAGGGACCCAGTGGGAGGTAATCGAATCATGGGGGCAATTACCCTCATGCTGTTCTCATGATAGTGACTGAGTTCTTACAAGATATGATAGTTTTAAAAGGGGCTTTTCACCCTCTCCACTCGGCACTTCCGTCTCCTGCCCCCATGTGAAGAAGGATGTCTGCTTCCCCTTCCACCATGATTGTAAGTTTCCTGAGGCCACCCCAGCCATGCAGACCTGTGAGTCAATGAAACCGCTTTCCATTATAAATTACCCAGTCCTTTATAAATTACCCAGCATGAGAATGGACTAATATACCATAACAAACAAACTTCTCAGTGTTTCCTTTTAATTTTTCCTCAGTGGAGAACTGTATTAGTCAGTTGATGCTGCCATAACACAATACTGCCCGATTGGGTGGCTTGGACAACAGAAATTTATTTTTTTCACAGTTCTGGATCCTGGAAGTTCAAACTCAGGTTTTCGGCATTGTCAAATTTAAGGGATTTTCCCTTGAGTGGCAGAAGCCACCATCTCACTGCGTGTTCACATGATCTCTTCTTTGTGCTTTTATGGAGAGAGCGAGCAAGATCTTAGATGTATTTTTTCATGAGGTAGCGGTCCCATCATGAAGACCCACCCTCATGAGCTCATCTAACCCTGGTTGCTTTCCAAGAGCCTCATCTCCAGATATCACACTGGAGGTAAAGACTTCAACATATAAATTTGGGGGAAACAAAATTCAGCCCACAGCAAGTGCCAGTGTCCCTTGATTATTTGAAATCACTGTTTTATTAGCAGTGACGTTCTTGAGGATACCTGAGAACTGAATAGCACACCTGGTCTTTATCCCTGCCATCAAATGATTAGACGACATTTTTATCTGCATTAATCAGACATGAACCGGTTAAGATTATTTTCTCTAGCAGTTGGTTTAAATATGAATTTGGTGTATTAAAATAGCTTTGCAGCTGGTCTTCAGCACAAACAATATACATTTTTGTGTATCAATAACTTGGTTTTCTAGCATATTAGGATAACAGAGGACTGGAATAAATACTAAGCTAGGAGATAGAGAAGTTGAGGGTATAGGTGGTGATGCCTATAAGCTAAGTGTGTCTCTCTTGCCCGCCATCAGAGTGTAATATTGCAACATATTTTCTAAGCCCTAAGCGTTCCAATGCATTCTACCGGCCAAGGGAGAAAAATCTGTTTGGAAAATAAGTTATAACATATGGTAATGCTTATGCTAATTGCATTAATCTTGAAATAAACATACTATATGTTACACTTGACTATAAATATATAAACTATGAATTATTATCAATATGGAAAATAGAATTAAAATATATGAGACTCACCACTTTATTCATAACTGGTATCACTGCATAGTTTCTCTTCCAAATATTTTTCCTTTTTTTAATATTTTTACTCTGTATATGGGTATGAGATAGCAGAAATTTATATTTAGAAGGAATTAATTGATCTGGAGTTCTATATAGTTTCTTTTTCGCTCTTCCTCATATTTTCTATAAATGAATTAAATATTAGTTATTAGCGTATAAAATATTTTCTTCTTGAATAGGCACTATGTGGTGGGAATCTGTCTTGAAGTTATTACTTTATAAAATAGTAGACGAAACTGCAAGTATTTTGCCCCTCTGCTCTCATTCAGTGCATGTTTCCTAACAAGACAATGTATGGCAAGTATTTTAAGAGCTAATGGTAATGTGAGATGTATAAAGATCTTGGCTTCAGCATTTATCCTATATGTACAATGTAAAGAGTCTATAGGAGACAACATCAATCCCAAATGCCTTGGTCTGGAATGGAATAAGGAAATAACTTTATCCAATCCACTACATGGTCAGAATAAGGTGTAAGGTATACATCCTCCTTGGAGAGGTAACACAGTGCCTTATCAATTAACACAGCTTTTACAAAGGCCTTATACTCGCTGGTTATTCTGCCTTGAGTGCTCTGTCCTAATGTCTGGCTTCTTTTGGTCATTCAGACTCGGCTCAAATGCCACTCCTTGAGAGAGCTCTTGTCTATGCATATCTAGAAGCCAGTGATATTTGCTGTAGCATTCTTAAGTAACCACAAAGAAAAAAAGGAGAGAGAAATAGAAAAAACTCTAAAACATCTAACGAAGGGTTTATTTAAAAATTATGACACGGCCATATGATAGTATATTATGCAATTAATTATAAATGTGATATTCTAGGAAAATATTTCATAACCTGCATAAACAAACATGACAAAAGATAATAAACAGAATATAAATGTACAGTAGAATATGCATATTCAGTAGACTCTCAAGAAAAACAAAATTTGATGTTATATCTATCTATATATAGACATATTTATAAGCAAAAAGAAAACATTGAAAGGACACATCAAAACAGCGATTGTTTTTACAGTTCTCCATATTTTCTGAATCATCAATATGTATATGTAATACATTCTTGATTGGAAAAACAATAAAGGACGTGAGAAAAATATAAGTATTAGGGCTTTCTGGCTGCTAAAGTATCATGTACTTCAGCTCTGACAATACTTTTTTTTTTTTTTTAATCATTGCTTTTCAGTTAGCCGTTCTGTTGTCACAGAGATGCCCTTCAGTTGCTGTGGCAACAAATGAATAATAATCCACACTTGTGTAACACTTCACAGCTCACACATTCCTTTCTCGTGCAGCACCTCATTTATGATCAACAAAAAGTCAGGAAAGGTTCTGAGGGAAGCAGATCTAGTATCCTCCTCAGTTAACAGATGAGATATTAGAAACCCAAGAGGTTGACAAAGTTGCCTATGGTTACACTCTTAATAACTTAAAGAGTCAGCGGAAAAATCTAAGCTCTCCAGAATTCATAATGCATTTTAAAATAGATTTCATTTATTTGTCTATGTATCCATCTATTTATTTATATATTCATATAATTCAAATAAAATTAAATAAAATAAATAATATATAATTCATATAATTCAAATAAAATAAAATTTTATACAGCCAAGGACATAACAAAGTAAATTTGGTCAGGTTTCATCAGAGGTGAAGGACAAGGTCCTATGGCCACTGTCCCATCCTCGAGTGCTCACAATTATTACTCCTCTCACAGAGGCACAGAGAGTGGTAGCTTCAACAGTTTCACACTCCAACAGTGCTCTTCTAAACTGATTCTAAATGTGTGTCCGTGTATCTGTGCATGTGTGTGTATGTGTGTGTCTTTATGCTCTCAATGCCTGAGAAATGTGAAGCCCCGCTAAGAGCTAGAACAATTGTCTCACATATATATGATCCACAGAAATAAGACCATTGGACATGTGGAACAATCCAGAGTATTACTGTCCAATATAGAAACCACTATCCACATGCCCCTGTTTAACTCTAAGTTAATTTAAAATAAATGCAATTAAAAACTCACGTTCTCTGTTAAACTAGGCATATATTGAGTACTCAAAAGCAACGATATGTTAGTGAATATCATACTGAATATTTCACATGAAGAATATTTTATCACTGCAGAAAGTTCTAGTGAGCAATGCTAAATTGTAGCTACTAAAGCTAAAGTGTTAGGTTTAGACACAAATGGTTTAATGCCAGATCCTTCCTGACTACCTGAATTCTTCAGACTCTTCATCTGTAAAGAAAGCGTTGGTGATATTATTCACAGGGTTGTTGTAAAGATTAACTGATACACACGGAATGAATGTAATAAGTTAAATCTGATGAATGTGCAAATAGGATTTAATTTTATCATTTTCCCATCATGCCATCCATCTATACTATGTTGGGTTTCCCTCTCCTATCCCAAAGTCATAAATTGGGCTGATATCTTGGCTCTAATAATTTGATTACAAAAAAAACAGAGATAAGTGAAAATGTTATCATTCAATTTTTTGAATTTAGAATTTTGACCTAGGTTTTTATCTGTACTTCAATTTCACATATAATTAATTATTCTCCTTGTTTTGCAACTGAAGTGTAATCTTTCCTAATAATGGAATACACACTGGCTGTTGTGTGGTCTTTCACTGTTAGGGTCAGTGGAGGGGATTATTTTAGAAGAAAATGAGCACAAATCTCACATCCTGGTGTTACAATCATTTTTTCTTGGCCATTATGTTTTAATTAGAGAGGGCCTCTGAGTCCAGGCTCTATGATAAGTTTTCATAGTCACTGCACAATTTCTTTCCTTCAGATTCTGCTTTCTGGCCATTGCAGTATGATCCTGGTAACTGCCTGCCTTCAAAGTTACGTATGCGAGAAACAAAATATTCATCTTTGGTCACGCGTGTCCCCAAACTCCAGAAGACATAAGTCAAGTCCTTCCAAGAACTTTCTTGTCATATTTGCCCTTGCCCGTTGGCACAAAGAGTGCCCTAGTTTTCATAGCTCTGTGCATATTCAGCTAGTACCCACTAAATCTTCAGGAATGCATTTCTCAGAACCATCTTCTCCTGCCTGGAGGTAAGTTAGAATGACATTTTCTCTTCCCCCCAAGACTGGATGTGCAAGGGAAACACCAGATCTTTGTCTCCTGAGTCAAAAACGTCCTCACTCTTTGATTCTCTATCTAAAATTGCAGATTTCTAAATGTTTCTTTAAAGATTGGCAGTGAGTAATGGGCTGATAATGTGTGTACCAGTTTTGCTGTCTTGGAAAGCCTAGATGTGGCTATCACTGCTCTATTATCTTTTGTCTGCAGCTAACAGGCCTTAGCAAAAATTCAGAGACAACTGAAAGCCTTCCTTTCCAGACCTGGTAAGAGGCTTTTTAAACAACAAAATGTAACATAGTTTATAGTGTGACTACATAATATGCTTATATACTATAAACACAATAGCTATTATTACCTCCAAAACTGTCAGAAAATGTTTTATTAGTAGCCTCACTGGTAAATAAATCTCTGGTCTAAGATGTATATATGAAATTACTGTGATATGACATCTATATAGATAGATATAATTCCAAAAATTTGTGGTAGAATGTTCAAAAGAGACAACTACCATTTTTCTAGGTTTTTTCTTGAGTGCTTAGAACTGAATAAACTTTAAAAAATGTGGGGTCTGGAATATAGCAGTAAATATCATTGACCTTCCAATGATCTGACTAAAAAGCTTGCTGAAATTGTTCAGTAAAGAGAGCCCCAGGTTCCCTGGCTAAGTGACCTCACACAAATCTCTTATCTCCCCTAAACCTCTGAGAAAATGACTGACTTATAGATAAGATCTGCTTTCTGACAAACTCATTCAAAATATCAAGTGTAACACATAAGTAATTTGCTCAAATATAAGGAGCTCTTGGCAAACAAGAAAAAAATGGTTGTAGAAAAATAACTTGCTTCATTTATTTGAAGTCTAATATTTCAGCCAGCATCTATGTAAAGGCAACCAGTCTTGCTCAACTATGATAGGTGGTCATTTAATAATCCCACATCAAATAAGACCATTTTCTTTGTCATGTAAACGGAAAGCTCCCATTAACATTCATGGAATTATTAACAACAGACATCTCTAGGTGAGAAATATTGCCAAGTACCTCTTGCAGAGGATAGTTGCATCTTTGATCTTGCTAATCTATGGAGCTATTTCTGCAGAATTTCAATTTTTGAGCAGCTACATTACTAATGCATTTTTACTTTTCTAAGATATGTGATCCAGAGTAACCATTATTTCCAGACTTCTTAAAATATGCAATAGCATTCAAGGAAAATACAGATCATAAGCAGCCTAAACACTGAATGACTTACTTGGGTAGCAGGAGAAGCATCCCCAGAGAAAACTGTTATTAATAATTGTAATTAATTTTGGTGTGGCAATATCCACAAAGATATGCAACACTGAACTCAGTAATTTCTTTCCAGATAATTCTTTCTGACAAATAATTCATTTGGCTTCTAAGATATGTTAATGAGTTAAATAAAGTGCCCTAGATAGATTTCTCAACTGGTAAAGAAAATTAAAAATGGCTGCCCCTAACTAATCCCTGTGTTTATATTCACAAACTTTTAATCACTTCTTGGTTCCCCTATAATATTTAGTTCTTAGTAAGGGTTTTGGTTGTTTTTTTTTTTTTACATGTCTTAACTGATCTAAAGAACTGTGTGAAACACTAGCTCCTAATTTGTTGCAATGTCCATTTAATAACAATCTGCTTCAGTTCTATCCCTCTGTTTGCATTTGAAAACAACATGTTGAGTGATGTATTGGAAATATGCCTAAAGCGTTGACAAGCACCAAAGAAGAAGCATCCAGTGTTCCTTCTGCAGAGGAGAGGGCATTTTCTGCTGCATTATGAAGGATGAATTTCATGGAGGGAGCACTATGTTAGGAATCAGTAAATTTATGTTTCAGTTTAACATGCTCCACCAACTTAACACGCAGCTTTGGGTAAATTTAATGTGATCTCAAAATGCAGAGTGTGGCTTCCATAAAATGCAAATAACTCTCCCTGCCTCAACTACTTGCAAAACTTCTATCAGGATAGAAGGTGTTTATAGATGTAAATCATAATGCAAATATTTCAAAAATATTGTTATTTTTATAATACACAATACAGATAAGCATCACACTTTTAAAATTAAGTATTTATATTATAGTTGTAATATTAAGTTAGCAGCTTGTCCTATTATTTCACAGTGCTGGGCAGAATAAGCAATGATTAGTGATTAATAAGCAATGATTTCATGATGAATGAACTCTGTCAATTTTGATGATTTGGTAACTTTATCAGTTGACCCAAGTATATATTTATTTGTGCTGCAGAGATTTCAAGATGCTTGCTAAATAATTCCCTATTGGTTTTCTTTGATATTACACATTAGCTTTGCTTTGATTCAAGAAAATCATTATCTGAGTGCTAGAATTTGAGAAATCCAAACAATATACCAAGTTCATAACATTATCCTTCCATCTTGATGTGTGTTAATTTTTCTTATGTAAATTATCTTTTCTCTCTTTGTGAGTCTGGTTGTAATTCTTTCTCCTTCGATATTATTTTCAGTAACTTACTAAATTGTTTAAGCAAACTAAGGAAACTAAAGGCCACCACGATCTTGAAATTTAGTTTGTGTAATGAATGAAGGATCTAGGAAGGGATTTATTCTTCATTGTCACCTATGCAATAGGTGTAAATGCCTAGTCAGGCATTTCATTTTTGAAAATTACTGACATCCTCTATGCCAAAGCATCCTTCACAGTACCTCGCAGATAGCTGTCACTCAGTTTAGATGGAGTTCTTTCCTTTTGAGGTACTTGATCTTTAGTATGTTCATTTATGCTTATTAAATTTTGAAATAGATCTTTCTTTTGAATTATTTTCCTAGCACTCTAGTTTCTTAAGGATTGCAAAATCAAATTCTCTTCAACACCATCCACTTTCCTGAAAATCTGTGTCTATTTCAACATAAAAGTCAAGGATATGACTATTTATATCTGATATTCAGTCTGAATGTGTATTCTCTAGAAATCTTAACATTTTTGTTTCTCTTGATGAATCCTAAATCATCTCTGAAATTTCAACTTTCTTTTGTGTTCTAGTGTCATGTTCTTATTTCATTTGTGAATATAAACACTATTTCTCAGCAAACTAAACACTTTTAATGTTTTATGTAAAAGTTTATTCACTCTTTAAGAGAATTATAATCGACAGTCAATGTGTACTTAAATTTCTCTATGCTCTCATTGTATTGGTTGGATAAATTGACCTTGTAGAGATATATCTGGAAGGATAATTCTCAATAAATCCTCCACTTCACTAGTCAAAATAATTTTCTGCTTGGGCACTGATGTTTCTAATGGTGTTCATTTTTTTTCTAAGACTGAGTGATTATAGTCATTTGGACATGGATTTCACAGTTTGTTACAATGGGACAGTTTATAAATAAGTAAATAAGATATCATATGCATCACAAGTGTCAGATGAAGTCAAGCAGTGGAATTGCAATTAATATAAAGAGATTCAGTAATGGAGAAATGCCAAACAATATCAGAAAGAAGCCAAATGAAATAAATTCATTTCCACTATACAAATGAACACAGCTCCAGTCTAGGATTTTACTCTATTCTGTATTTGTACCCAATCTAGATTTTCTAACCATAAAAGAGCCATAATTAAATGCAAATTTGTGATAGGTATCAGCGTGCCAGGAGAGCTACTTTCTTACCTTTACCTTCGCTGAAGTCAAAGATCTGCTTAATCTTTATGACCAATTATATGCTATTCTGGTAACATGTCTTGAATTGTTTCTAGGTCAAGTAACCAAACATTTTTTTCTGCACACCTTCATGATTCCCCAGAGACCATTCTGGCACATTAATAGTGATTCTTGATGCCCACTTCTATCCATTTCTTTCAGAAGCTGTATATCAACTGATTTTAATACTGCACTATACCAGCATAAAACATGCACAAAATTGCCCAGCTTGTATCAGGAAAACTTCCATTTATAATAAGAACTTTGCAATATGATGTATTTATTTGTGGCAAATACTTGGTAGTGATGGATACAAATTATATTTATATATTTAATTTTTTAAAGTAATATTTGGGGATCAGGGCAACCAGAATCAGAACCGAAATACAAAGCATTGTGTGGAACCCAAGAACATATTTGATGGAATCTGTATCCATAAGCATGAAGAAAGTGGAGGCTAAAACTTGCCCCATGTGAGAAGAAGGCCTGGAAAGGTTTGTTGCTGGAAACCAGAGGCTGGAGTAGCATTCTTGAGCAGCTGTTTAAGCAACCAGTAATTCGCCAAAATGATGAACACAAAGGGAAAGAGGAGAGGCACTTGATACACGTTCTCTAGGCCTTTTAGAAAACATGGAGTTTTTCCTTTGGCCACGTATATGCGAATCTATAAGAAAGGTGATATTGTAGACACCAAGGGAATGGGTACTGTTCAAAAAGGAATGCCCCACAAGTGTTACCATGGCAAAACTGGAAGAGTCTACAATGTTACCCAGCATGCTGTTGGCATTGTTGTAAACAAACAAGTTAAGGGCAAGATTCTTGCCAAGAGAATTAATGTGCTTATTGAGCACATTAAGCACTCTAAGAGCCGAGATAGCTTCCTGAGACGCGTGAAGGAAAATGATCAGAAAAAGAAAGAAGCCAAAGAGAAAGGTACCTGGGTTCAGCTAAAGCGCCAGCCTGCTCCACCCAGAGAAGCACACTTTGTGAGAACCAATGGGAAGGAGTCTGAGCTGCTGGAACCTATTCCCTATGAATTCATGGCATAATAGGTGTTAAAAAAAAAAAAAAAAAAAAAAAAAAAAGGACCTCTGGGCTGTAAAAAAAAAAAAAAAAAAAAAAGAAACCACTTCAGGCCGGGCACAGTGGCTCATGCCTATAATTCCAGCACTTTGGGAGGTCGAGGCAGGCAGATCACTAGGTCAGGAGATCGAGACCATCCTAGCTAACATGGTGTAAGCCAGCCAAGCACGGTGACATGTACCTGTAATCCCAGCTGCTTGGGAGGCTGAGGCAGGAGAATCACTTGAACCTGGAGGTGGAGGTTGCAGTGAGCCGAGATCGCGCCACTGCACTCCAGCCCAGGTGACAGAGCGAGACTCTGTCTCAAAAACAAACAAACAAACAAACAAACAAAAAAAACCACTTCCATCCCTTGATTGTTGACCATAGGTACAAAGCTGAAGTTGTACCTAGCAAGAAAAATTTAGACACATCTACCCACTATGTTGATGTCCCCATACCAATTTTGAGCAGGACCTGTGACTCAACATTACAGATCTTGCAAAACCAAGAGATAATTGTTGTAACCACTGTCCAAGGTGGGGCCCCAATCTGCCTCCTGGTGTTCATGTCCTTGTTTACTCTCCTCATATATTGATTAGGGCTGCCTTCTATCATCAATGAGGTACTGTGGAAATGAGAGTGACGTCATACAAAATACATGACATCCATCTTACTCTCTTTTGCATCACTCACACTGGGGAAGCCAGTTGCCATGTTAGAGGATACTCAAGAAGCCCTATGGAGAGGTCAATTTGCTGATAAAAGGAAGCCTTCTACCAATAGCCACATGAATGAGCTATCCTAGAAAAGAATCCTACAGTTCTAGTCAAACCCTCAGATGAATATAAATATGGCTGATACTTTGATTACAAGTTCATAGGAAACCATAAACAAGAGCCACCTAGCTAATCTTCTCCAGAATTTATGACCCACAGACACTGTGAGGTAATGAATGTTTACTATTTTAAATCTCTATTTGAATAAGGTATTAGTTCATTTTCACACTGCTGATAAAGACATACTCAAGACTGGGCAATTTACAAAAGAAAGAGGTTTATTGGACTTACAGTTCCACATGGCAGGGGAGGCCTCACAATCATGGTAAAAGGGACTTCTCACTTGGTGGTGACAAGAGAGAGAATAAGAGCCAAGAGAAACAGGTTTCCTATTATCAAACCATCAGTCCTTGTGAGACTTACTCATTACCATGAGAACAGTATGGGGGAAACTGACCCATGATTCAATTATCTCCCACCCTCCCACTGGGTCCCTCCTACAGCACATGGGAATTATGGGAGCTACAATTAAAGATGAGATTTGGATGGGGACACAGAGCCAAACCATATCAAATAATTGTGTTAAAATTATCCTTAGGAAACAGACACCAAAATTAATTATTAGGTTAAGAATGCAGTTTAATGAAACTTTTTTTTTTTTTTAGAACTTGCTGACAAGAGTTTTGAGATAAGTACGTTTGGGTTACTCAAAAAGATAAGTAAGGGAAAAACATCCATATAAAGAAAACTTCAAAAGCAAATGAAAAAGAACAGCTAGACAAAGAAAAGAACTAGTTAGACACCTTAAGATCTTAAAGATAGTCATTGATTTAGCCTTTTAATTCAACCTAAATGATAGAACACACCTGTATTTAATAAATTAGAAAATACATTCATATAATAACAGATATCAGTTGTCCATATAATATGCTTCATGTGACTTGCTTTGAACCAATAGAAATACCAAAGGGAATGGAAGGTACAAGATTATGGTTACCTGATTACATTGTGTTAGATTGTAGCACCTGTCTGGCTGAAGTCTCTCTCACCCTCTTTCTCCCTCTTTCTCTCTCTCTCTCCCCCCACCCCACTGGCTTCAAGAAGGTGGAACCCACACTAGGAAATGAAATGTCACTAGGAAATGAAATGTCGCAAGAAAATGCAGGTGGCTTCCAGGAGATGAGGATGGCATTTGACTAACAGTCAAGATAAAACTGAAATCTTCAATCCTGCAGCTGTAAGAAACTAAATTGTGCTAACTACCTGAACAAATGTAGAAGCAGATCTTTCCCTAGTTATTCCTCAGATGGGACTGCAAAATCCTGACCTTCAAAACCTGAGATAATAAATGTGTGTTGCATTATGGCCGGTACGCATGTCACACTCAGCATTGATATTTAACTCCAGAGACACTGGGATTAGTGAGGGTCCTCCCTGAGACCCAGTTGTCTTTTTTCTCGGCATTTAATGGAGTAATCTTTCGTGTCTTTCAGACTTTGGGCCCATTTGTACACTTCATTCCTGGTTTTCAGAGATTTCTACAACCAAGACCTCAATTCTTTTTCAGAGACTATTGCTGCTTATATGCTATCCATCTTCAGGGATTTACTTTCCACTAGTGACCCTGTTCAACTTGATTCAATAAGGGCAAGAATATTTTCTTCAGGCTGCATTCAAACTCACCTTTTTTTTCTCTGCAGCTGTAAGAACTCCCAGCTCCTTGGAGACTTTTAAGAACAAATTGAAAATGCTCTTATTTGTCTAGGCTTAGCTGTCGGCTAATATGCTAAGAGTGTATTTTATATTGTATTTTCATCATAGCCCTTTGAAATGCTTTGCATAAAAGACCCTTTATAACTGTCTCTGCCCTTCCTCTCTTGCCTATAGAAGTGAGTTCTGCACTAGGGAGAAGGACTATTTATTTCACCTCCTCCTGTTCTCACCCCCCTCCCCATTTACTACTTCTCCAGTTTTGGTGAAAGGCACTTGATTGAAGGAAACTTGCCAGCAGCATTCTCTTTTAACTCCTTCATGCCTGCCTCCTGCCAGCTCTCTGGGCATTTAGAAAGAGCTAGCCAAGATGAATATCCTTCTTGGTTATAAAGGTGCCATATTTATGTATAGTCTTTGGGCACATAATTCTACCATTCACCTATGACAAATATAAAAAGCCAGCATCATATTTAAAAAGAGGTACTGCTTTCCTTAGGACAAACAAAATAGAGTCTAGAACATTATTGAAATTGCTCATTCAATTATTGTGACGCTCATACAGAAAGTATTACACGGTGCAGAACTAAAAGGGATGAAAAACAACTTATTAGGTATCTAAATGGTTTCAGACTTCATATATTTGATACATCATTTGATCATCAAAGCAAGCTAAAATTGATATTGTTGTTTTTACAGATGAGAAAACAAGGCCTGAGTTTGGTAAATTGTCTCCAAATAATTGTAATTAGTAAATCCAAGATCTGTATAACTTCCTTTTCATTCCAAACCCTTGGTTCCAACACTAGTTGTTTTATCTTTGATCAAATAAATTATCTGTGCTTGAATTTTTAAATTATTTGCCTCATCTATTGCTGTATAACAAATTGCCACAAGCTTAAGAGCTTAAAACAACCCACGTTTCTTAAAAGAACTCAGGTTAGAACTCTGGGCATGGCTTAGCTGAGTCCTCTACTTCAAGTCTCCCAGGTTGGAATCAAAGTGGCCTGATCTGCATTCTCATCTGAGAAATGACCAGGGAAAGAACTGCATCTACACTTGTTCAGGGAGTTAGCAGAATTTAGTTTCTTGCAGCTGTTGGACCAAAGATCTGTTTTATCCTGACTTCTGGCTAGAGAACACTCTCATAGCTTAGAAGCCACCTGTAGTTCTTTTACACACGAGGCTTTCCAGTGTGGGTTAAACCTCTTTGAAGGCAGCAAGAGAGAGACAGGGACTGGGACTCTAGGAAGAAAGATGCTACGATCTAATACAATATAATCACATATCCCTAATCTTGTACATCCCATTCCCTTTGCTACTTCAATCGGTTCAAAGCAAGTTACACCCAACTACACCCAAGAAGAGGGGATCACATGAACTCCATGAGGCAGAGATCATGGGACTACCTTAAGAGTCTGTTGACCGCATAAGTAAGAAGGGTTATCAGTAATTCATTACGTTGTTGTAACATTATTGCGATATTATCAAACCCAAAGTAAGTGCTCAACGAATATGATGTACCTATTAAAGCTCAGGCGTTGTTTTTTTTTCTTACAAAAAGTATATAAAAATAGAAGCACTATAAGAAATAAAGGTTCACCTCTTCATCACAATAAAGAAACAAAAAAATCTTGCCTTCACAATTACTTCCTCCCAAAGCAACTGACTGACTTCTTCACTACCAACCTTGAAAGAATAACAACTATTCATTGACATCACTTGTTCATATTTCACTCAAGAAGTTTCAATCTGATTTTATTGGCTATTTATTTTACTATTTTACTGGCAAAGATGCCAATAAAATAGTAAAAGCCAAATTCAACAGCCTTTATTCTGCTCTGCCCTATCATATCAGATAACATTGAAAATATCTCTTAACACTGTTCACCAATCACTGTATGTTTCATTGCAGTGTTTTCTTTTTATTTTCTCCTTCTTATGACTCTTGGATTTCCATTATTTGTCTGTTTTTTGTCCTTTCATATTAGCATTTATGTTTCATATGAACAAAAAGCTTTTTATACACATACTGCTGTGTTTACAGAGTTAGAACAAAGCCTGGCTATTGCAATCATCTAATAATTGATTGCAGAATGCATTAATAAATGAATGAAAGAAAAATACTCGCCCCCCAAAACTATTGGTAAACCCAGTGGGGAGGTAAGGGTGCCATCTACTATCATGATTCATCGTGGCCATTCATTCATTCACATATAATATGACCTCCTTATCACAACAAGGTGGAATTTAAGAATAGTTTAAATTCTCATGTTCTTTAGTAATTTTTAGTATTTTGAACAGGTTATATCTTCATTTATATAGGAATGAGTTTCAAAAGTATAAAAGTGCTTATAGTAGAGGGTCTTCCTCTTGTGAAGCTGCCACTGATACCAATTTCTTTGTTACCATGTATATTCTTTCAGAGATAATTCACATACGTATATTTTTCTAGCTCTCCCACATAAAGGTAGCTGCCATGCATACTGTACTGGGCCTATGGGTTTCACACTCAATATATTACGGAGATATTTTTTATCCATACATTGTGAATTCCCTTATTCATTTTTAACAGCTGCATAACATTCTCTTGTAAATATATATCATAACTTAATTAGCCGTCCTAAATAAATCTAATTTATTTACATTGTTCCATAAATCAATTTACTTACTAAAAACAAAGGTGCTACAGGAATAAATTCTAATTTTTTAAATTAGTATAAATTTTGTGTTTTGAAATCCCTTTCTGTCAATCAAATGATGTGGATAGGAGTCATTCATTTCCAATGAATCCATCCAGCTAAGATGTTTGCTGAAGGGAGAAAAAAGAGGGAGAGAGAGCATCTTGTTTAATGTTTGAATATTTCAGCTAGAAAAAAGATAGTACTGTAACACAAAAGTATATTGTTTCTAAGTTACTATCTCAAAACATTTATAATATGGCGGGTTTTTTTTTTTTTTTTTTGTAATTCAACTATCAGTATGAACCATGTATGACATCACTTATTTTAAAACTTTCGTACAATAAAGACCTGGGAGCTAAATTACTGGCAGATCTACATACGTCATGAAAATTAGTTTTGCATATTAAATTAGATTAACTTATTTCAAATTAACCCTCCTTGGTAGTGTAGAAAAGGCATTTTGTGATCAATAAACATAAATTTCCTTCCTCACGTTTCTCAAACTTCTTTGCAGTTATTTTGGGGCCATGTGACTAATTCTAGCCAAAGAGCCACAGAAATGTGAATCGAATCACTAAGTATTACTTTAAGTCTGAGGCATTTAAGATTTGGTGTACCACTTCTATGCTATCTGTTCCCATCTTAAAGCCACTCCAGAGTCCTCATGTTCCATGTCACAAAGCTATAAAAGTATGGGGCTTCCATCAGCCTTAGTCTCTGAGTGATCACATGGAGCAGATTCCCCTGTTCAACTAAACTTCCACCCCAAAAAAGACTCTTTTTTGATATGTGACATCAGCAAAAAATATACTTTTTTCTTATTGTGAATACATTAATACTCTTTGGCTTATTTGTTCCTATAGCATAGCTTATCTTATCCTGACTAATATAAATATTCATGGGAAAATCTAATTTTGGAATATATTTCTTCTTTTGTTCTGTAGCTTGAAAAGCCCTGAAAAATTCAATTTGAATACTGCAATTTTCAAAATACAGATATATCTATTGCCAGCAAGAAATCTTCATGAACATGGCAGGATTTTTTTTTACATTGATGCTTAAATTGAAGTGAAATCACTGAAAACATAAATGTAAAGGAGTCCTTTATTGCTTGAATGTGGAATTGAAAATAAACACAGTATGGAAGAGTTGAATGTATATGGTCTACTACCATATACTTTTTAGACCCTATACTATTTGTGTGTGTGGTTCAAATGTGTACATTCAACGAAACAACAGGTACTGGAGAGGATGTGGAGAAATAGGAACACTTTTACACTCTTGGTGGGACGGTAAACTAGTTCAACCATTGTGGAAGTCAGCATGGCGATTCCTCAGGGATCTAGAACTAGAAATACCATTTGAACCAGCTATCCCATTACTGGGTATATACCCAAAGGAGTATAAATCATGCTGCTATAAAGACACATGCACACGTATGTTTATTGCAGCACTATTCACAACAGCAAAGACTTGGAACCAACCCAAATGTCCAACAAGGATAGACTGGATTAAGAAAATGTGGCACATATACACCATGGAATACTATGCAGCCATAAAAAATGATGAGTTCATGTCCTTTGTGGGGACATGGATGAAGCTAGAAACCATCATTCTCAGCAAACTATCGCAAGGACAAAAAACCAAACACCTCATGTTCTCACTCATAGGTGGGAATTGAACAATGAGAACCCTTGGACACAGGAAGGGGAACATCACACCCCGGGGCCTGTTGTGGGGTGGGGAGACGGGCAAGGGATAGCATTAGGAGATATACCTAATGTAAATGACGATTTATGGGTGCAGCACACCAGCACGGCACATGTATACATATGTAACAAACCTTCACGTTGTGCACATGTACCCTAGAACTTAAAATATAATAATAAAAAAAGAAAAGAAAAAATATATATATGGTAGTAGAAAAGAATGAGATAAGTCTAACTTTTGTATTCTCTGTTGACTCAGCTCATGGATACCATGAGCCTAAAAAGGCTTTATATTCAATGAATTCTGTTAGGTTGCTGCTGTATTATCAGTAAAAAATAATAACCAGATCTTTCATTAGGGCAGAATTTCAGAATCATGAATGTTTACAATGTTTTCAATGCCCCAAGAGGTGGAGATACTTCATATTTCTTTAAAGATTCCAGAAAATTTCAAGTGCATAGATAAGGAACAATTTTGGGGTGGCATGATCGTTAATATTGGGTGTTAAGTTGACCGGAATGAGGAATACCTAGATAGCTGGTATAGTATTGTTCCTGTGTGTGTCTGGAAGGGTGTTGCCAGAGGAGATTGACATTTGTGTCAGTGGACTGGGAGGGGAAGACCCACCCTCAATGTGGATGGGCACCATCCATTTGGCTGCCAGCATGGCTAGAACAAAGCAGGAGAAGATGGTGGGATAAGCTGGCTTGCTGAGACTTCTCTCTTTTCATTTTTCTCCCTTGCTAAATGCCTCCTTCTGCTCCTCCCGCCCTTGGACATCAGACTACAGGTTCTTCAGCCACTTGACTGTTGGCCTTACACCAGTGGTTTGCTGGTGGCTCTTGGGCCTTCTGCCACAGACCAAAGTCTGTGCTGTTGGCTTCCCTACTTTGAAGGCTTTGGGAATCAGACTGAGCCACTGTTCTCAGGACATTTTTAAATCCTGCAAATAAATGGATGGATTCCAAGAAATACTCCACCCATCCAAGTTCATACTGCATTAAAAAAATAAAATGCTAACTACATGCAATTCTTCTAATACAAAGCTCTATATATTTACACCTAACATATCCTTGTCCTGAAAGATCACCCTGTCTGCCTATATTAAACTTGCCAAACTGAATTTGACTTTTTTCTTCCCCAGCTTGCAGGCAGCCTATCAGGGGACTTTGCCTTGTGATTCTGTGAGCCATTTCTTCCTAGTAAACTCCCTTTCATATATATATATATATGCTATTAGTTCTGTCCCTCTGGAGAACCCTAATACAGGATTATTGTGTTAAGTGGGGCTGATTGCCAGCTGGAAATAATATCAGGGAGAATGCACATACATGGACACATAAAATCTTATTATTTGAATTTCAGCTATATCACTAATTATTTGTAATACCCTAAAAAACTTTAGAAAACTTTTAAGAGAAAAAGATGAAAATGAATTCCTGCAGGTTTGGAATCAGGCATGAACCAGTTTGTGCCAATGTTCTAGGTGTTGGGGATGCAGGACCAAATACATCCCTTCAGGTCTTTCAGGGAGCTTATATGTAAATTTGAGCTGCTTATATAGGAATGTGACTCTCAAGGTTGCAAATCTTCCACTTGAATATATATCTTCTCCTGGAAGAAGAGAGTTAATAGCCTCACTCTGGGACTAAGGGTAGAAGCAGTGAACAAAAAACTTGTCATCTATGGAAAATAATTTCTCCTGCATAGCATAGTTGATTTTATTAACCTGCTTTGGACAACCTCACCTTCTTTTTTTCTTCATCTATTTATTCAGTAAATGTTTATTGAGCAAATGCATCGTGCTAAGCACTACAGCAGGAACTGGAAATGTATGCATTTTTTCTTAATCTAATATGAACAAAAATCTGCTCATGGACAATATAATCAGATAATTGTTAATAGAACTTATCATAAGATGCTATTGAAATGCCAAAAAAGAAATGTTTAAATGTCTGAACATTGAGGAGATGGGGTAGGTAGTGGTAGTAAGAGAAGACATCACAAAGGTTATAATAAACTATTTTGGAAGAAAATGTTAAATTCTATTTGCAAATTTAATATCTAGAGAGAGGATGATCTTTCAGGACAGGGGTATATTAGGTGTAAATAAATAGAGCTTTGTATCAGAAGAATTGCGTGTTGTTAGCTTTTTTTTTTTTTTAATGGAGTATGAACTTGGATGGTGGATTATTTCCTGAAACCCAGCCATTCATTTGCCAGGTTTTAAAAATGTCCTGAAAACAGCTAACCTAAAAATATTAGCAAAAGAAAAAGGAGGTGTCTTTTGTTTTTCATTCTTATTTAAAATTCAAATTGAAAGTTGATTTTCTAGGTTATATTTAGATATTTTAAGGTAATGGAGAGAGAGAGGGCTTATCATCTCAGCACATTGGCATGCAACTTGGGTTTGTACTTTTTAAAGTAATTACAGGGAAATGTGTGTATTTATAGTTGACTTTGACTTTCTTACAATTATTTAATAAGGCAGGCTCGCTATATTACTCTCATGATCTAAGAGCCTGTAATCTCTCTGGAGTCTAATTATCTCCCGATAACCTTGCCCCTTGACGACATTTGTATTACTATTATAAAACATGTTTATTTTGGGAAAAGACATATATTTTGTGGTGTAATAGCATTAAACTGTCAGACCTGAGTGTTAACAGCAATTTGCCCTAAGAGCTTTCAGAAAAGATTAGCTCAGGCATTATATGTGGCTTATCAGACAATCTAAGGGGCTCAAAAGACATTTTTATTACAACTGCTTTTTTCTTGGAAAATAAAGTCTTGCAGCTCTAGAACTTGGCTTTAATATCTTCAAACAGGGCTATTTACACTTTTACCTGTTAAAACTTTTACTGAAGGTTGCAGGCAATTAGGAGGAAACGCAAAAGAAATGTAACTGGCATAAAAAAGGAATTGAGGTCATGTCAAGAATAATGATGCTGAAATTTAAGCATATAGTGCTAGAATCAGAAACCTTTTGTTTCAAGTCCAAGTTCTGTCCTTATTACCAGAGTTAGTTTATAAAAATTATTATTTAATTTCTCTTAGCCTTCGTTTTCTCAGATGTAAAATGGGGATTACAATGAGGGGATTGGTAACAATATTCAACTTACATTATTATACGAGGAATTAAAGTAAGTATTAGTTAAAATATTTTAAGGGTGATAACAACCCATTAAGAAACAGATATATATATATGTATTTTGTTTGTTTGTTTGTTTGTTTGTTTGTTTTCTTTTCTTTTCTTTTCTTTGAGACGGAGTCTCGCTCTGTCGCCAGACTGGAGTGCAGTGGCGCAATCTCGGCTCACTGCAATCTCCGCCTCCCGGGTTCAAGTGACTCTCCTGCCTCAGTCTCCCGAGTAGCTAGAATTACAGGCACATGCCACCACACCCAGCTAATTTTTGTATTTTTAGTAGACATGGGGTTTCACCATGTTGGCCAGGATGGTCTTGATCTGACCTTATGATCCACCTGCCTCAGCCTTCCAAAGTGCTGGTATTACAGACATGAGCCACCAGGCCCAGCCAGCTGCTGCTAATCATCATTATCCATTCATTACCAACAAATAGGTATTGTTCTTCAGCTTTGTGCTACTCGCAGCTATAAAGTAGTTATGAAAGGGTAACCCAAAGTTGTTTCCAGCCATCACAAAGCTAAAACACATATGTTTGTCTTTGATTATTATTCTAAAACATTTCATCTTTGAATATTCAATAGAAATTGCCCTCCCTGTCTGTCATCTGGGTTGAAATAGGAAAAACAACCACTGAACCCTGAGTTTGGGGATGCCCATCACAGTAGATTACAGCCAGAGTCCCTCACACCGAGCCTGCTCTAAATGTGAAGAAGGAAGGTCAATGTACCGGGCACTGCACAAGTGATTTCAAAATATGTCCTATGGGCCAGGCACAGTGTTCCAGCACTTTGGGAGGCCAAGGCAGGAGGATCACTTGAGCCCAGGAGTTCAAGACCAGCCTGTGCAACCTGAGGAGACCCCATGTCTCCAAAAATAAAAAGCTAACCTGTTGTGGTGGTGCGTGCCTGTAGTCCCAGCTACTTGGGAGGCTGAGGCAGGAGAATCACTGGAGCTCAGGAAGCTGAGGCTGCAGTGAGCCTTGATCAGGCCACTGCACTTCAGCCTGAGTAGAGTCACACACTGTCTCAAAAGTATATTATTACTAGGTTTGGAACACCTTTGAAGCAGATATTCATTAAATTTTACTCGAGCACCTATTTGTGCCAGCTACTCTGAAGATAAAGCAGTCAATATGAAACCACATTGTAGTTGAAGGAGATAAAAATAAATAGTAACAAAAATAAGTAAAATATATATTTAGCAAGCAAGATAGTGGTGAGTCCAGTAGAGAAAAATAAAGTGAGAAAGAGGGATAGAGTTTGCAAGGGCAAGTGTTGTCTTTGAAAGTGATCAAGAAAACCCTCAATAAGCAGACATGCTAATGATGCACAGGCTTCAATAAGCAGAGGAGAAGGGATGTCTTAATCGAAGCAACTGATGCTAAGAAAGATTGTTTCATTTATTATATAATTGTGTATTTACTTTTGCCCTTTCTGTAATTCAAAATCGATTTTAGGTGGCTTAAAAAAAGTCACAGAAGATAAAAAGGGACCAAGAAATTGCAAGCAAAGGGCAACAATGTAGAGAAGTAAAATAAACAAAGATTCAGATTCATATACAAAATTTGCTTTCCAAATAAGAGAAGTAAACTCAAAATTTTATTTTTGAGCATTCTACTAGCCTTTGCAAAGAGAAACTAGCCAATGGCAATATTGAAATAAATCCCTTATACAAAAATGCCACTGATAATTCAGAAGGGCCCGCGGTATTGCTGGTATTGACACCAGAGAGGAAAAGGTAAACAAGGCACTCGCCAATATCACTACAGTAGATACATCAGTGATGTCCTCACATCATTTATTATAGCGTTCCTACAATGTAAACAAAAAGCCAAAGGCCAAAGTCCAATTCCATTAATAGTGTTCCCCCAAAGCAAAATCAACACAATCCAGTTACTTAATTCTCTGAGGACCTGGATGAAATTCAACATAGATTTTAGGTTATCTCAAAAATTGTTAAAGAAATTTCCTTCAAAAAATATCATTTTAGTCAACTAAGAGAAACTTTACATTGTCCCAATTATGCTACTATTCTAAGAATGCAATGATATGACTTTATACAATCAAGGAACTTAACAAAGAAGTTTTCTAAAGAATTGACTGCTGCATTAAGACAGTGAGGTGAATCAACTTACAAAATACTACTGTACGTCTAGGGCATGGAAGAGTCAGGGTTTAAATCTTGGTAAATCTGACTTTTACCTTCACTTCCCAATTGAAAATACATCTCCATATGTATTTAAATTATGCTTAAATGATTAATTTTATTATATAAGTGGTAGATACACAGGAATAAAAACAACATTCAATATAATACAATAAAGATAAGTGAAATAATATGTGTAAATAATAAATTAATAACAATAAATAGAAAGAAATTTTAAAAAATAATAATTCTACATCAAATTTGCATGTTACCAGTCAATAAGAGTTTTTTTTCCTTTTTTTTCTTTTTTTCTGGAGGTAAGTGAAATAATTGTAAACCCATTTAAAATACTTCAGGTATGAGACTGGCCAATAGAAGTATGAATGAAAAAAGTTGTGAGGGAGCTTATGCTAAATAAGAGAACTTATCCTAAAGCTATTTTAATCAATTGGTACGGAAAGGGCAAATACATCAGTAGAAAAGAAGACAATCTAAGGGCAGATGGGAATATACACGTGAACTTCACAAAGACCAATTACTGACATTTCAATTCAATGAGGAAATAATGACATATTTAATAAATAGTGCTAGAATGCTGAATTATCTGTCTAGGATTGAAAAAAAAAAAAGGAAAAGTCCCTACTTCACACCATACGCAATACCTACAAATGAGTTAGCAACTTCTTAAGTGATATAAAGAAGTTTCAGAAATCCTGCTGATTCTATTGGAAAGTTTCATTGTCCTGCTACATATCTGACCCAATAAGGTGAGAAACTAGAAAGAGATCATGTCCTTTCAACAATGTCTGTGATATGGTTTGGCTCTGTGTCCCCCAACCAAACCTCATCTTGAATTGTAATAATCCCCACATGTCAAAGCAGGACCAGTTCGAGATAATCACATCATGGGCGCTCTTTCCCCCATACTGTTCTCATGATAAGTGAGTGAGTTCTTACAAGATCTAATGGTTTTACAAGGGGCTTCCCCCTTCTCTTGCTCTCAATTCTCTCACCTGCCATCATGTAAGACATGCCTATTTTGCCTTCCACCATAATCGTAAATTTTCTGAGGCTTCCCTAGCCATGTGAAACTGTGAGTCAATTAAACCTCTTTTCTTTATAAATTACCTAGTCTGAGGTACTTCTTCATAGCAGCATGAAAATGGACTAATACAGGAAATCAGTACTGCAGAGAGTGGGGCACTGCTGTAAAGATAGCCAAAAATGTGAAAGTGACTTTGGAAATGGGTAACAAGCAGAGCTTGTAACAGTTTGGAGGGCTCAGAAGAAGACGGGCAAATGTAGGAAAGTTTGCAACTTCCTAGAGACTTAGAGGGCTCAGAAGACAGGAAGATATGGAAAAGTCTGGAACTTCCTAGAGACCTGTTGAATGGTTTTGACTGAAATGCTGATAGTGATATGGACAATGAATTCCATGCTGAGGTTTTCTCAGATGGCAATAAAGAACTTGTTGGGGTCTGGAATAAAGGTCACTCTTGCTATGCAAAGAGACTGGCACCATTTTGTCCCTGCCCTAGAGATTTGTGGAATTTTGAACCTGAGAGAGATGATTTAGGGTATCTGCAGGAAGAAATTTCTAAGTGGCAAAGTCTTCAAGAGGAAGCAGAGCATAAAAATTTGGAAAATTTGCAGCCTGACAATGAGATAGAAAATAAAAACTCATCTTCTGGGGAGAAATTCAAGCCAGCTGCAGAAATTTGCATAAGTAATGAGAAGCCAAATGTTAATCACCAAGACAATGTGGAAAATGTCTCCAGGGCATGTCAGAGACCTTCATGGAAGCCCCATTCATCACAGATCTGAAGGCCTAGAAGGGAAAAATGGTTTTGTCTACCAGGCCCAGGGCCCCCCTAGTCTATGCAGCCTTGGGACATGGTGCCCTGCATCTCAGCCATGGGTAAAAGGGGTCAAGGTACAGTTCAGTCCATTGCTTCAGAGGGTGCAAGCCCCAAGCCTTGGCAGTTTCCACATGGTGTTGGGCCTGCGGGTAGGTATACAGAAGACAAGAATTGAGGTTTGGGAATCTCTGCCTAGAATTTAGAGGCTGTATGGAAACATTCTCTAGGCAGAAGTCTAGTGTAGGGGTAGAGTCCTCATGAAGAACCTCTGCTAGTGCAGTGTGGAAGGGAAATGTGGGGTCAGAGCTCCCATATAGAGTCCCCCTCTGGGGCACTGCCTAGTGGAGCTGTGAGAAGAGGACCACCATCCTCCAGACCCCAAAAGGGTAGACCCACTGACCGCTTGCACCATGTGCCTGGAAAAGCCACAGACATTCAACACCAGCCCATGAAAGCAGCTGGGAGGGAGGCTGTACCTGAAAAGCCACAGGGGTATAGCTGCCCAAAGCTGTGGGAGCACACTTTTTGCATCAGTGTGACCTGGATGTGAGACATGGAGTCAAAGGAGATCATTTCGGACCTTTAAGATTGTGGACTTTAAGATTTTAGAGCTTTAAGATTTTTGACCCACTGGATTTTGGACTTGCGTGTCTCTGGTTGTGGGTTTTCTTCGATGCATAGTTATTTTATCTATTACATCTCATTAAGTGGAGGTTTCTCTCACAGGAATCACATTTTTTCCCGGTTTCTGGAGACATTCTTAAGAAGTGCTTATACATTTGTCTGTGAAAAGTCTCTACAGGAATTTCTATTTTTAGGCCAGTTTTAGATTAGTTTTCAGGCTTGAGGTTTTCACACTGCATGAATGATTTGGAGTTCCACATACATGAGGTTTTGCTGGATGCTGTGATTTCTCCTGGGAATGAGGGGTATGGCTTACTACCAGGCCAGAACCCAAGGCTGGTAACTGGAGATTTTTGGATTCTAATGAGGAAAGAAATCACATTCTCCTAGATTTTAGGTGTATATAAAGATTTCATATGAAACTCCCTACCTACCCGAGGCTGAGTCCTCAACACTCTGGCTTGCTTCAAATGAAAATTGAGTAAGGAATATCCAAAGTTGACAGCCAGTACACAGTACTTGTTATAATATTCCTATACCTTTAGCCATCGCAGTCATCTCAGCCCTTCACTGGGAAATAGATTCCCAGACTCTTCTAGAAAATATACTGACTTTCCAAGACTTGGCTCCCATAGTAAGACTGGCACCCAGTTTGGTGCTATACCAGTTGTTAGATATTAGCAATCTTACTTCTGATCCTAATCAACCACAACTCTCCACGAATATTATGATTTATATTCCTCTTCCATTTTGACTATCATTTCTTTTTGTTTCTAGCCTCTAATCTCCATTCTGTCTTCAAAATTCCATGACTATCTTTAGATCCTTTATAATAGACATACTGTGTTCACTTGAGATGTGGCATCCATACTCAGCATTGCAAATCAAGCTTAAAAACTCTAGTCAAAATACACGTTTCCTTTTATTTGTGGCCAGATATAAATAACATCACACTTTGATAAAGCAATCTGAATATTTTAAAATCTCATTTTCCAAAAACAAGAAAATTATGTTAGTTTAGCAACTTATACTATCACATCTTAAATGGTTGGTGGTGATTCCGAAGTTTTATCAAAATCAAATTCAAATAATGTTTGTGGAAAGCCTGTTCAATTCACTTTATCACTCATAATAAAAATGCATGACCTTCTTGCTATATATTCTCATTCTACTTTAATAGTTATAGGAAAGATTAATCATACAGTTATTTCTATCCTTTATTTTCTAATAATTTTAAATCATTAAAAAGTACCTTAATTATATCACAATGTAGGCAATAATGATGTGTAGGTTACTATCACTAAGGCCCCTGGATTCTCTTGCTGTTAAAGCTTAGTTTACTATTTTGGAGATTCCTGAGTTCTCTCACTTTCTGTAGGTAAGGTGAAAAAAAAATGGGGGCAAGTTTTGATTTCCTGCGACTTTCCTTATAACTCCTGACCCTCCATTATGTTGCTGAAATAATATAAAATCTTAACTTTTCACTTTGGATACATTTGCAGGAAAAGCTTTTGCTTAGATAGGAGTGGAATTTAGATATAGGCTGAGGGCAGTGAGAAGCCACTGAAGGGTTTTAAGTGAAGAAGTGATTTGATTTATAGTTTTAAATATTACTCTGTTAGTAGAATAAATTAGATATTACAGAGGGAAAATACTCAGCAAAGGAAGACTACTTTGGTTGTAGGAATCTTATCATGAGATGATGGTGACTCCTCTAAAATGGGGTAATGGGAATGGATTCTAAGGATTTAGGAGTACAGTTAGCAGTACCTAGTGATTGGATATTGGCAGCTAAGGACAGGCAGGGGGTCAAGGACAGTTTCTGGATTGGCCCCCAAGATAGACAGTAACACCAGTTACTAAGTGGGTTGAGACCACAAGAGATGACACTGGTCATTATGACTGGTCATATTGCTGGGAGCAGGTTTTGCAGAAGGAATGATGCACAAGTCATTAGCACTTGTGCTAACAACTTATCACAAGTTAACATTTATTTTGATCAGAAATAAATATTTTTAAGGTTATTTTCTTGTAATTGTGTGTATGTCTGTGGGTTTTAATTTTAATATATAATTACAGGACTTTGTAATTCCTGTAATCCTATATTTCGGCAATAACAATTGCTTTAACCCTCATCTACATAATAGAAACAAATTACAAAGTTGAATGACTTAAAAAATAATTTGGAAACATACACCTTTTAAAACTACATAATAACAAGAATAATCTCAAACCAGAGTTAGCTGCCCTCACATAAGTCTGATACTACTGGATACCTTTTGGAAAGTTATAGTCACAATTAAGAAAAATCAGGTTTTTTTGAACACCTAATACCCTGGTACTACTCTAGATATTTCATATGCATTTCATCACTAATCCTCAGAAAAACATAGTAAGTCAGAAAAAATTATGCCAATTTTACAAATAAGAAAACTGAGATTCCAAGAGTTTAAATAACTGACTCAAGGCCATATGACTTGTATGTAGCTACATTAGGATTTTTTTTTTTTTTTTGAGATGGAGTCTTGCTCTGTCGCCCAGGCTGGAGTGCAGTGGCGCGATCTCGGCTCACTGCAACCTCCGCCTCCCGGGTTCACGCCATTCTCCTGCCTCAGCCTCTCCGAGTAGCTGGGACTACAGGCGCCCGCCACCACGCCCGGCTAATTTTTTTTTTTGTATTTTTGGTAGAGACGGGGTTTCACCGTGGTCTCGATCTCCTGACCTCGTGATCCGCCCGCCTCGGCCTCCCAAAGTGCTGGGATTACAAGCGTGAGCCACCGCGCCCAGCCGCTACATTAGGATTTGAACTGAGGTTATGAGGACTCCAAAACCAAAACGTGTCCTCTTTCAATTACATACAACTGCCTATAAATTAGGTATCAAACCTACTTATCTCTGAGCACATTTCACTTTTTTTTTCATGTCATCATAAATTTATTTTCAGGCGATATGATAATCTATTAACACTCGGCATACTCTGAACTTACAGAATAAGTACCACGCCATACTTCCTCATTAATGACTTCCATTTTACATGAGCTTCTTCCACAATCACAATGAGAGAACAGATTGCTACATGTTTGCTGGTAAATACATTCAGTAAGGCACTCAAATCCTAGACACGAACTAACCACAGAATGCTCTTCCCTGCTTTAATAAATTGAAACAAGATCTCATTTCCTTCATTTTCAATACTTTTTATAGAAAGACACGCTTGACTTGAACATAGGTTCATATAAACTAATCCATTATCATTATAGTTATAATCAAGGAAATGATTTCACATTGACGGTTTTTTAGGTAGGGATAAGCGAAAGCACTGCAGTAGTTTCTTAGGGAATGTCTTCCCTGTGGTTCCCCATTCTTAGTACAATGCCTGGAACGTAGTAGGGACTAAATACAGTGACCAAATGGGCAAACCTTTAATTCCCAGGGATCTGCTACATATTGCCTTGACTGGTAGATCATTTCTCCAGAAGAAAGGAAGAAATCAAAAGACAAAAACAATCTTTTTAAACCTCACAGGATTTTCTTAGAAAAAAGTTTTAATTTATATATCTAGTGCAATTCTCTTTGTAAAATATATTTCATAAAAAATCCAAAGCAAAAGCCCTGTCATTCATTTATTTCAAAAGACAAATCATTTCAGTACTTCTTCCTTGAAATGCCTGCAATTTCTTCCTCTGGCCTCAGAGATGGGCATTGGCTCCATGCTTTACAATGTCAGGATAAAAATCCAGGAGGGAGAAATCTTGTAATGGATAGCTGTTTTCATCTAACACAAAAAGGCTCTGAATCTTCAATACACAAGGTTCTGTGCTGACTGCCAACAAGGAGTGGAATAGGTCTGCCACGACGATCCCACAGGTGATCTCTGAGGAAGGAACTATCACTCTGTTGAGGCAGTCGGCAGAAATGTTGAGAAGAATCTTCTCTATCAGCTTTGATTCTACACGGATGCAAACATCATGTCTTCCATCAATGACAGTCATTAACACTGGCCTCTTCTCTGTACTAGCTTCATTCTAATCCACTCTCCAATGCGCAGCTAAACTCACTTCTGATGAACAGAATTTGGTGGAAGTGATGCCACATGTCTTCTGAGTCTTTTTTCCTTTGAAGTTGAGGGTACCAGGCTGCTCCAGGACCCCATAATACAAGCACATAATGTTGATCTTGGGCCTGTTCCACTGTTAACATAACTTTTTTCTGCTTCTGTCTTCTATAACTGTATACTGCCTCTGTCAGTATAGTGAAATCAACAACTCTTAGTACTGCATGGACTAATACATCAGGTTGAAGGTGCTCCAATTCTACAAAGTCTATACTGTTCACCCTCTGAGGCTGCCTCGGAGGAAGATTTCTGAGGTAGGAATGTTTTGAGGACACATATGCCAATAAGTCTTGAAGTACAACGTCACTAACTACACTGGAATATTCTTCAGGCTGAATAGATGAATAACTCCCAAGATTTAATAACTGACTGCTAAATGTTGATTGTAGTACTGTCTCACCAACCCATTTGTCCTCATGAATAACAACATCTGTGAGTAAAATTATATCTCCAAGAAGCACTGTAAATGCCCAAAATGCTGCAGTCCTCCACAGAAAACCTTCTTCTTAGTTTCTGATTGATCAATTACTGTAACTGTTGCTAAAGGCACTTTAGAGCCAGAATTTGGTCCAAATTTTATGTTTATTTCCTTCGCATGGCATGGAGATAGCACCATGACTAAACAATTATACTTCTGGCTTTTAAAATCACAGTTTTTTATTAATGATTTTTTTTAATACCCTTAAATTCAGACACATTCCTCCGATCCATTTCTACAGCAGAATCTCCTCCATTAGAAATCAACTTCATTTTCTTAGCTACTTGAAGGACTCTAGATAGAGCTTCAGACTGGCCCACTTTATCTTCAGAGGTGCAGCTTCTTTTAATAGCACTTTTGTGGAAGGTATTTAGTTGGGAACACATATTCCTGAGCTACACAACTCAATACGTATCTCATTTGGTGGCAGTTCATCTTCAGAACTGAAAAGTTCTTGAGATCCTGTATGTTCTTCAAGACCTTTATCAGAGTTTATGTGAATGCGGCTATTTTCTGTTTTAGGACAAACAGGACTAAAAAGTTCAAGGGAATATGCTTGGTTTTGTCCACTTTCATATGCTTCTGTAAAACCATCAAGCTGAATCGAATTCTCTTCAGGTATTCTTATCTCCCCGTAACTTGCCTTTGGTTCAGCCTCCATGTTTACATTCCCTTTATTTATAGGACTCCGCCCTTTATCTTTCTTTTGAGCTAAAAAAGCAACCTGGCTGGAGGTAATTATACTGAGAAATTCTGTATCAGTTGATATTTTAAGGTCTGAGACCTTCCTAACTGCTGCTTCAGACTTTGACTTATCCACTGCGTTCGAGGAAAATAATCCCAAACACTGGCTTTGTATTTCATGATATTCCGTTGGCACACACTCTCTTTGTACCACTTCAGGCCCTATATTAATTTGTTCAGCACTACAAACCAAATCCAACATAGCTGCACATTTATGGCTTAACTGAAACAAACTTGCGTTAAAGTTCTGACCACATATATCTGACTGATGTTTAGGCTGTTCATCTATAATTTTATTTTCACTGAGAAGCTTTTGATACTTTTCTTCTTTGGTTAAATGCGGAACTGTGCTTTTAAATCCACATATTTGCATATTAGAGCTAGTTATATCACTCAGTCTAGAGAAGTGAATCTTCTGAGATTCTATATTCTGTGTTTCAGAAACAGAATGTACAAAGTCATCTTTCACATGAACATGGCTATTCATACAGTTTGCTAAGAAATGACCACTAAGATCTGGAGGACCAATAGATTCTGGGACTTCATAGTTTTCAAGATTTTTGTGCTGTTTTTCATCCTTCAGATATAAAGAATGTTGACTGTATAAAAGCTGAATTTTTTCCAGGGGTCAGCAACAGACATTAAAGAAGCTGTGTCTTGTGATACTGTCATTTTCAGTGGAGCAACTGGAGCACCCCAAAAAATGTGGACTTGAGATCCTCCACTCATGATTTCTTAATCTTTTGACCATCAAGGAAAATTCAGGATTCAGGTCAGAGTATATTATTCACTGAGAACCCCACCGGAGGCGGGTGGGCCTCCGGGCAGATCCGGCTGCCCGTGGGCCCGCTCCTCCCCGCCCCTCCCCTCCCCTCCCCTCCCCGCCCCTCCCTCCACATTTCACTTTTATGAGAAAGTCTGTCCTATCCACTCCTTTTTCCGGCAGGAATAGTCTCATTTCCTCACTACCTACTTGATAGTCTATTGAGAATAGGAAATCAAGCCTTTTGACTTTGGACCTAGTAACCACATATTCCATGATCCACTAATTTAAATAGGGTGTGTATTAGGTTTTCAAAATTTCCACATAAATCATTCTATCCTGGCACATACCTCCTGCCTTCACTGATTGGACAGGCTCTTTCTTGCAAGATTATTATTACAACTTTTTCCCTGCGGTCCATGGTTTCTGATGCATTTGACATGTTTTATTTAATGTGATCAGAACTTCTTGGAATCTACACTGGCTTATTATGACTGACACTATTTCTTTCACGGACTGCTTTTCTTCTGCACAATTGCAACTTGCCATCTATTTTAGGGCTTTTAACCAAAAGCCAGGGTTACTCACGTTTAGATCATTCAGATTAGTGTAAACTGTCACAATGAGGAATAACATGCTCGCATACTCTCTCCAGCAGACAACACTAGCTCTATCTAAATTCACCAGTCCTGATCATTTCTATGTTTAGCTGTTTCAGAAAAATAACAGACTGAAAACTTACCTCTATTTTGGGGCACTATAGGTATCTTTTTCCATCAGTTTACATGTGCTGAGAACCTAAGGTGTGTTGGGTACTATGATATATACTAGGCATACAAAAAGCATGCTTCCTGTCCTCAAAAGATGGAATTCTATTCAAGAAAATGAATAAATGTATACAGAATTCTAATGAATGTTAAATGTCAAAAATAGTTGTCCCAACATCATTTTTCTCAAGATTTCCTTGCACCTCTTTGTCCACTAACCAGTTTATTTTGCTGGCTTCTCTTCACTTGCCATTCCTATAACTCTGGCATGACTCAGAGCTCTGTACTCAGCCAGATTCTCCTCACACCCTTTACACGGTTTTTGACAGCTTATTCTCACTCTAGTCCCTTAATGAATGAATTCCAAATGATGTTCCCTTGGCACTTCCAACTTCATGTTCCATAGACCTCTCACACTGAACAAAAGCATCCTTCTTCAAAACCTGCTACCAGCAATACGACCAATCCTGGTGACCAGCATCATCTCTTCAGATCTCCTCCCTCTCAGTAATTGGTGTTACTGTCCATCTGGGAAGTCAGTCCAGAAACCATCCTTGATCCCTTCCTGTCCTTAGCTACCAATATCCAATCACTAGTTACTGTACATTGTACTTCTAAATCCTTAAAGTCCATTTCCACTGTCCCATTTTAAAGGAGTCACCATCCATCATCTCATGATAAGATCCTTACAACAACCAAAGTATCTTTCTTCATGAGTTATTATCCTTCTTTAATCGATATTCTACTAACAGAGTCATATTTAAAACTGTAAATCAAATAACTTCTCCACTTAAAACCCTTCAGTGGGGCCGGGTGCAGTCCCCTATAATCCCAGCACTTTGGGAGGCCGGGCCAGGTGGATCATGAGGTCAGGAGTTCAAGACCAGCCTGACCAACATGGTGAAACCCCATCTCTACTAAAAATACAAAAATTAGCCGGGCATGGTGGCAGGCACCTATAATCCCAGCCACTCAGGAGGCTGAGGCAGGAGAATCGCTTGAACCCGGGAGGCGGAGGTTGCAGTGAGCAGAGATCATGCCACTGCATTCCAGCCTGGGTGACAGAGTGAGACTCCATCTCAAAAAAAAAAAAAAAAAAAAACTCTTCAGACCTTCACTGGCTTCTTGGTGCTCACAGCCTATACCCAAACTCCTGAACATAGGATTGACAGAGCTTTGTATATGGCCTCAGATTACCACTCCAGAGTTTGTTCACCATTCTCAAGTTTCTTCTCTGTCCTACAAAAACACAAGACTCTTTTTAGTTCCCTCTGTATATTTTTCCCCCAAGCTATAATTCATGATTCTGGGACACTCTCCCCATTTATTAACCCCTTTCTGCTGGGGCAGATTTTGGATTTCAGGTTAGATACCTCTGATACCCTTTAAGAAGCCTTCTGTGAACTCCCAAACTTTAAATTACCCTCCCAAGTATTCTTCCCATTGCATTCCATTCTTATATCTAAAGATAGCACTAAAATTAGCGAATTGTAATTGCCACTTCTCTATATTCCCCAGCAGACTCCCGCTGATTGAGATAGTAATCACGTTTTTGTTCATGCTTTTCTTCCAGAATATTGCTATGAGCATTGCAAACATTCTGATAGTAGATGAGAAAACTAATGGACTGATGGATAGATGGATGGATGGATGGATGGATGGATGGATGGATGGATGGATGGACAGATGGATGATGAATCTTCTATCTGAGCAGTAAAGTTGATAAAAGTGAGCGGGAATCAGAGGAATGAAGAATGAAGTGGTCCTCAGGAAATAAAAGGGGAACCAGGGCTGGCCAGCAAGAAAATAAGAGAAGACCTGGCAGTGAATGAATGATACATTTTATTAAGAATAAAAATTTCAGTGTTACTGGAGGATTTTCTTCACTCATTTAAGTGAAATAAATAACTAGGAGTTAGAACATAACCAGACAATAGATGGTCTTAAATATACCAATAAGATTAGGCCTTGTGTTCAAAGTATATTTAGCATAGACAGTATTTTGAGGCATCATAATTATTTAATAGTAATAACAAAGTTTATGGAGCATTTGCTGTATGCCAGGCCCTCTTCTAACTACTTTAGATGTTAATCCAGTTTAACCTCCTCAGCATCCAAGTGGCAACATACCACAGGCCAGCCAGTGGTGTCAGTCTGCCCTTTTACATAGGCAATAAGAAGTTGCATTTTTCTGTCAACAATTTAAAAACAATTGTAAAACTATTGTTATCCCCATGTAACCAATACTGGTAACTCTTTAAAATGTCAATGATAAAATAGTAGTTCCTGAAACAAATCATTTGTTGGCTTAAATCCTATAATTGCTGATACTGTGAGTTTTGAGTGGCTTTTATTCTGTCATTGTGTATGGTCAGTTGAAGTTTTTATTAGTTTAAAATTTAAAACAATGAAATAGTGAGAAATGCATGATGGGCTATTGTGCGTGGTACAGAAAATAGTTTACTGCATTTTAATAATATCCTTGGAATTAAAATGCCTTATTCTATTTAATTGTCACTTGTTCACTTTTGTGACAGACTAATACATGGGTATACATAGTCTCCCCTTTATCAAAAAATCAATGTAATTTAAAAATATTAATTTATTACTTTATTATAATTATTTATTCATGTTTAATTTGCTGGCATAATTATATATACACAAAATTCAATAAAATAAAATGATCACTTTTTTTTCTGTGTATTATTACTATTCACCTTATTTTATGGTTATTAATGAAACTACTTTTGTAATATTTAATAATATTATTACAAAATGCTTCACTCTGGGTACCAGATAATGACAGTAGTGTGATTGATATTGTTTGGTTGTGTCCCCACCCAAATCTCACCCTGAATTGTAGTAATCCCCGTGTGTCAAGGGTGGGACCAGGTGGAGTTAATAGAATCATGGGGGAGGTTCCCCCATACTGTTCTCTTGGTAGTGAATAAGTCTCACCAGATTTCATGGTTTTATAAATGGGAGCTCCCTTGCACAAGTTTTCTTGTCTGCCACCATGGAAAATGTGACTTTGCTCCTCATTTGCCTTCTGCCATGATTGTCAGGCCTCCCCAGGCATGTGGAACTGTGAGTCAATTAGATATTTTCCTTTATAAATTAGAACAGACTAATACAGTCACTGACAATACTTATAAAATAGGTATAGATATTATCTCTAATTTTATAGGTAAGAAAACCTGATTGTAATCTGGCAAGTAGTGGCAGATTTGTATGCAAAGTAGATGATTGTGGTTGAGGGCACAAGGCAGACAGGAAGCAGGGAGAGAGTTAGAGGACAGTTTTGAAATCCTGCGCTGGTGGCCATATGTGGAAGGGATGTTTGCTTTGAAGGGACTCTGCAGCTTCTGCATGAAGAAATGACCTGCAGGTTGTTCTATGTACCAGTTCTTGCTGATGTTTACATACTGGCGTGAAAAGGTCTCGAGTTTGCTGTTCCCTGTAGAATATGGTTGATGAAAAATCTAATCTCTGGGGAAAAATGCTTGCAGTGATTATGAGGCCAAAGTTATAAAACTGAAATATTGTAATTTCATAGTCACAACACTGGTTTTCTAACTGCAACCTCATTCCTTATTTGATATAAATTTAATGAGACAACTTTCAGAGCATAATATGATATGCAGGAAAATATTAGTAGTCACTGTGCTGACCTATGCTGTACCATTAAGGGAAAAGGCTCCATTTTAAGTCAACGATAACATATTTTGCCACCTTCTGCAGGATAGTTACCGGCAAAACATGAAATGACCAGTTAAGGTGTTTTCCATTCTAACATAGTATCACCCTGCATCATGAGGCCTTTGTAACCTCCATTCCTCACTATTATTATCCAAATAGCAGGTTTTTGTAGGGTGATTCAACAGCACCCCAGCACCTGTCCCTGAAGCTGGATAGGGGTAAGGTGAGCAAAAGATGGGGCTTAACTGTTTAAGAGTGGATCACTCAGCCAATGTGAAAACTCTGCCTTATTTCTGATTCCATCGTGTTTGTTTCCCTTATCCCTAAAACAACACATTATTCAGCTTTTTCCTTGCATTCTCCATTGTTATAAATGTAAGGGGCAAAGCCAGATGAGTTATTTTATATCTCACTCACAAAGTATATGTTTCTCTTGAACCTTTAAATAAATAAAGGATTGGCTGACAGGTTCAGTGAGGAAATTAATCTTCCATTGACAGAAAAGATATTATCCAGACTACAGAAGCCCAAGAATGGCTGAACATTTACCCAAAACCATTGCTCGTTGGCATGCCTTAGGCCTTTCAGTCCATTCAACATTAGAATTTCCTACTGAAAATAGAGAACCAAATACAAATCAGGGCCTATTGCGAAGCTGAATCTTGTGTAAGGAAGGACTTCACCAAGTTCCTGAGGCCATCAAATTATTTATTTCTAATTTTTATAAACCACTTTATTGAGGTAAAACTGACATACAAAAAGCTTTGTGTATTTAATATAAACTTGATAAGTGTAGAGATAAATATTTACCCATGCAACTATCACTGAAATTTATACCATAAATATATCCAACATCCATGCCTTTAAAATGAAGAATAAATTATTTAATGGGGTCTGTAAAGCCTCCTTGATTCAATCCCTCCTGCTTTTCCGACCTCATCTTGCACCACTCTTCCCTGTCTCTCGTCTCCAGCCATGCTGGGTTTCTCTAGGAATCTTTAAAAAGCCAGCAAATGCTCTCTGCCTCCTCTAGTCTTGCGAATCCTTCTCATCACCTAGCTAAATCTAACCAACATGTCCACTTAAACATCAATTTCTCAGGGAAGCCTATTTTGTCAAGATTAGATTCGCTAGTCAAGGTGAGGTTCCCTCTTGTTTTACATTCCTATAGGTCCTTCTATTTCTCCCTCATAGTAGTTTACATACTTGTAACTGTTTACATAGTTACTTATGACCATTTTTAATACCTGTCTTCAGAGTAGTCTATAAGCTCCATGAGTACACAGATCATGTTTACTTTATTGAGCTCTTTCTACTAATATCCAGTGCAGTGCCTGGCACATATAGATGTTTAACACTTATTGAGTAAATGATTTAGGTTTATTCTTTATAAATATAGAAAATACCTTAAAAATATATATAGCTGACTTATCATCTAAAATACAAATAGAATCTTAATCCTCAGCCCTTACCATCCTTTAATGGCCTTCATTCCAAAAGCCTAAAAGCTAACTCCTTAGTCTGGCATAGAAAACCTTAACTGCCTTTCCAATGTCACCCCTCCCTACTTTCTTAGATGGAATTACTTATATTTCTCCAAAGTTCTCATGCAATTTGATGTTTCCTTCTCTTCACTCTTCTTAAAATGTCCATCACATTCTTTATCAATTTGTGAAATTCTCAATTCCAGAATCAACTCAAAATAATCACTAATCTTCCTCAGGATTCTCACATGAACAAAACTGAATGCTGTCACTTCCATAGTTCCAGAACAAAATACTTACATATTTCTGTATTTTAGCATAAGACTACTAATTTAAAAATCCTTTTCATCCTTTCAGTATTCCACAAAGACAGAGACATGGTCTGTTTCTACATTCCTGGAACATGTGCAAAATCAATAGAAGTCATCCGAATCACTGGATGAGTGAATGAAACGTATTATCCCTGCACGTACCTAAACTCTTGTCCAAAAAAAAAAAAAAAAAAAGAATATATGGTGTTAGAATATTAACTAAGTAATTTTCTTTTCTATATAAGATACTTATAAAATCTACTGCCAGGAAAAAGTCATGTCTGCTAAAGAAGTGGTTGATTTGCTTCAATTTTTTTAAATAAGTGAAACTATGTAAATTATTCTGATTCCCAAGGTGCCCTGGGATATTCAGTTCTAATAACATGGATGATTTTCATTTAAAATACATTTTTCTCCTTCCATAGTTCTGATTGCTTTCTCTGTACTTTAGTTTTATCAACCTCTCATATATATATACTTTTTGTTATGGCAATTAATTACTCGAAAAGGAGAAGAATAACAAATAAAAGACTAATATCACTAAAGTTCTTTCACATTCTATTACTGTATGATGTTAAGAAAATTAAAAGTTTTATTCATAAATAAGTTAAAAATGACATTTACAAAGAAAAAAATATATTTCCCTAAGACAAAGTCCTTTTAGACATACATATTTAGATGATGTGTTCATAGTCTATCTACTTCTAAACAAATTTAAAATTTATACTACCCTTCCTAATTTTATACTCACTGGTTTATACAAATGCACATCTTCTGTTTTTCCCTTTACCAATCTCCCTTTTTCACCTAAAGTCTTCACTAAGTAAATACTGCAAAATTATTTCAGGTCACAAAAAAAGTAAGGAAAATACATATGACATACATACAGGCTATGTTTTGTATTTTTGTAGTTGTGTGATCTTGGACAAGTTATTTTATCTATTTTAGCCTCAGTGTCCTCATATTTATAATATGAATATGTTAGTTATCCATTCGACTTCACAGGACTCAAGATAATCAGATGGGCCCTTCGCAGAAGTATTATCTGTGAGTGTAAGCTTAAATGAATAATATGTTAAGGCTTAATTGCAATACTATAACATTTTCAATTACTATCAATGGGTATAACTATTTCCACCAACAAGGTGAACACTGCCTCAGACATTCAGTTCGTTTAGCTGCCCCACAGTCATTGTAAAAGTAACATTCTGGTAAACTCTAGTCATAAGTATGGTGATTCATTACTTTTATTGACCTCCTTTCATTATGCTTACGTTATTATTTCTGGGAGCCTATTGTTTTCTTCTTTGTCACTACTACCTAGGCTTTCTAGGTAGATTCATGTATTTATCCATTTATTTACTCATTCACAAGCTCCATGAGGCCAGGAATCTTAATTTTCTTCATGACTATAAGAGTATCTTTTAGGCCAGGCGCGGTGGCCCACACCTGTAATCCCTGCACTTTGGGAGGCCGAGGAGGGTGGATCAGCTGAGGTCAGGAGTTCGAGACCAGCCTGGCCAACATAACGAAACCCCATCTCCACTAAAAATACAAAAATTAGCCTGGCGTGGTTGTGCATGTCTGTAGTCCCAGCTACTCAGGAGGCTGAGGCAGGAGAATCACTTGAACCCAGGAGGCAGAGGTTGCAGTGAGCCAAGGTGGTGCCACTGCACTCCAGCCTGGGCGACAGAGAGAGAGTCCTTCCCCCTCCTCCCCCCAAAAAAGAGTATATTTTCAAATGATTCTTCTGCCTCAGCTTCCCAAGTTGCTAGAACTACAGGCCTGCTCCACCACGTCTGGCTAATTTTTGTATTTTAGTAGACACGGGGTTTTGCCATATTGGCCAGGATGGTCTCGAACTCCTGACCTCAGGTGATCCACCTGCCTTGGCCTCCCAAGGTGCTGGGATTACAGGCATGAACCACCACACCTGGCCAAGAGTATCTTTTATACAGTAGGCACCCAATAAATGTTGGTTGAATAAACTGGAAAAATTAAATATTTATTGAACACCTACAATAAGCACTAAAAGTATCATCATGAAAAAGACTATAAATAGGTTTGCCTTTCCAAAAATTTTACTCTTGGTTGATTGGTGGAGGAAAATAGTTAACAAGCAAACAAATGAACAAAGGTTCTTATTTCAGATCATGAAAGCAGTGATGTCATAAATTGTCTGAAGATGGCAAAGTCAAATTAAATTCCATCGTCAAAAATGGCTGCTAGCTGGTGTTTGAGCTGAAACCTTTTTGCCAAGAAGGAAGGAGCTATCTTCCTTGCCCCGGAAGATGCTATGGCTCTGCTTTCATAAATAGATTAATGCTGTTATCATGAGAGTGGGTTAGTTGCCACTAGAATGAGTTTCTGATAAAAGGGGTGAGTTTGCCTCCATCTTGCTTTCTTGGATGCTCTCCTGCCCTTTGGCCCTTCCACCCTGAGATGACGCAGCACAAAGACCCTCACCAGATGCCATCATCCTGATGTTGAACTTTGTGCCATCCAGTGAGAGTGCTAGAAATACATTTATTTCCTTATTAATTACCCAGTGTGATATTCTAGTATAGCAACATAAAGCACACTAAGACAGGAGATAAAGGAGCACAGCCATCTTGGTAGAGGGAAAAACAGGTGCAATCTTGACTGCTGGCTGACTTCCTGGTTAAGATTCCAAGTGCCATTTTATGTCTAGGCTCTCCTCCACAGGTAACACAACTTCACAGATATATGGCCTCATAGTAATTCGCATGCTGGCACAGCTGAGGAATCTTTCCATCTGTGAATACTAACCTTGTGAGCTACTTCCGCTGGGCACAGCTCAACTATGCCGCACATGACTATACTTGTGTATGTATGTGCAATTCTATGCACTTTAAAGAATGACTAACAAAACTCTCTCTATTCACCTCTTGTGGGCCTTGCAGGATTTTGAAGCATCCTCAATCTCTATCCACTGTATTCCAGTAGCAATCCTCCTGCCACACTGCCCACCCCCCTGCACATACATGTACACATTTCTGTCTATCAAAAATGTCTCCAGATATCACTGTATATCCCCAGAGGGGCAAATTTGGCCCCTGTTAAGAACCACTGTTCCTGAGGATAAAATACTAGTGTCATCTCCTGCCTTACGAAAGCTTTCTGAGTGATCTGGATGCATAATATTTGCTTATCCAATTTTGCAGTTGTCACTTCTAACCTTTCCAGTCATCAGCAATGCTGTGTACTTTTGACTACTCAATATCTGAATTCCTCCCTTTTCCATGTCCAGGAGCTAATCCTTGCAAATTATATCCTATTTCTGGGAGTCTGCTATCTCACACATAAAATGAAAGGCAAAACTAGATTATGTCTGAGAAGCCACACATCTCAAATGTACAACGATTCTTGAAGACAGAATCCTACAGTCTTTAGTGTCATTGATATTCTCACAATTTGCACAATGTTATTTATTGGGATCTAAGGGACTTAGGTCACTGGAATGTGCAAGGATTAGAGTTTATGCTTTGTCCTTCTTTAATTATTGGATTCATTCATTTTTTTTCCAATATTGTTTAGAGTAGATTATACTTTTTTTTTTTTTTTTTGAGACTGAGTCTCGCTCTGTAGCCCAGGCTGGAGTGCAGTGGCACGGTCTTGGCTCACTGCAAGCTCCGCCTCCTGGGTTCACGCCATTCTCCTGCCTCAGCCTCCCGAGTAGCTGGAACTACAGGTGCCCGCCACCACGCCCGGCTAATTTTTTGTATTTTTAGTAGAGACGGGTTTTCACCGTGTTAGCCAGGATGGTCTCGATCTCCTGACCTCATGATCCGCCTGCCTTGGCCTCCCAAAGTGCTGGGATTACAGGCGTGAGCCACCGTGCCAGGCCAATTATAATGTTTTTGTTTTATTGTTCTTTTAGCAGTTGTTTCAATCATTTTGCGTTGCAAGTTCAAAAATCTAGCAGTACAATACTTAAGACATCATTTATGGGTTTTTTTTCCTGCAATGTAATATTTTTTAAAGTACCTTTTCAAGTGGGGGTAAATATTAAACAGGTCTCTTTCTTCTTTTATTAAGTAATCCAGTTATGCAATACATATTATTGTTGAGTGCTTAGATCCAGGAAATGGATGGCATGGGAGTACAGAAACGTGCTGGTCCTGCTCTTAAGAAGCTAACAATTTAATTGTAGAATAGGCATTGGCAATATAAATTGATAAGTGCTACAGAACAGGAACATGCAGAGTGATAAAGAACAGAAAGAAGAAATATCTACCTAAACCTGGAGGGATAGATTTAATGAAAACATACTGTCAATTTTAGCACACATGTATATACCTACACACACACACACAATGTACACATACTATGTGTGTCTGTTTCTATACACAGGTACATATATATGTATCACATCCATATAAATATCTCTATATACTATACATAATACATATTTGCATATATATTTTTGTATATATAGACATTTCTATTCATATTATTCATAAATGCATATAATTATTCATAAGTATACATATTTATTTGGACCCAAAGATCCTAACCATTTTATAAACAGATTCCAAAGCCGGATGTGAACAATGGTCAAGTTAAAATTTGGGACAGAAGTGTGTATATGCACCTAACATCTTTACATATAATATTTGGTGTTCTTATTTAAACACTTTTGCTGGACCATAGGTTCTCCACAGCATTCAGGTAAAAGTAAAGAAAGAAACAATGGCAACAACAAAAAGCTTAGAAGTAACCTTAGTTGTACTGTGATACACATCAGGGAATTTGGAAGCATGGAGCTCAATAAAGTAGTTTTTCAATTTGCCAGGAGCAGCAGGAGGGAGACCAAAATCAGAACAAAGAGATCTGGGTGTCAGTAAATCTGTGAAACACTTTAATGTGGAATTATATTTCCTGACAACATATGCATTCAATAAAGTAAAGATATTTGATTGCAATTTTCACAGCATCTATTTGAAAGTTAATAATTAGCCATCAGGAAAAATGATGCTTTTCAAAATTATAATAAAATGTGTCATACTTAAAACCTTTAAGGAGTGAGTAAGTGGTTTCGTTTTGTTTCAGGGTCACAATTGGCTTCAATGTATAGCCTCGCCAAGCATTACAGCAGAGAAGCTTTTGTGCAAAGTGAGTGGAGCACCAGGTCAGCACCACTCAATCACTGTTCAATAGACTTCCTTCAGATAATACAATGGGCCTCAAAATAATCCAAGAAAAACAGTGTGAGGCCATTTCAGCTGAAGGATTATCCCATTGAGAGCTTAAACTTCACTTCTTTCTACAATCATTTTCACATTTTAATTTACAGTTCATTTATAGAGTCCCCCAAATAATGATTTAGCTATTGGGTAATGTTGCTCAAGACCTTTTCACTTCATATAATATCCCCTTTGTATTTTAAAAGGTCCATCTCCTCTCAAGCTAGTAGTGTTCAACTTTGTAGAATACAACTCAATTGAACGAAAGACTTGGTAACTCCCAGTACATCAGTTAGTCATTAATTGTGTAATTCAGTCCAAGGGTCAGTGAACAGTATTTGTGCAGAACCATAGTATGTTGTACCCAAACACATTTTCTAATGGGATATAAACAGAAATGGAAGTTTACCAAAATATGTAGTATTGGTGAGGATGAAATCAAAGTCATACTGACCAACACTGACATGGAAATCGTGGGTATTATTATTATTGATTTCTGTACCCCCAGTCCATCCTAAGTAACTGGTCAGGTCAATTATGGTCATCCAACTTCCCTTAGAGGGAGTGGTTGGGGGTGGACACATGGTCAATCTGACCAATAACCAGAGAAGCCTGTGGAGGCTTCTTTGAATGACTTTCTTGTTTGTATAAAAGTGGCACTGGGCCTTGCTCTGTCCGGATGGAACATTTGAAACTCTCACAGCCACCTTGCTATTTGCCTGAGTATGATAACAACACCAATAAAGACAGGTGGATGAGATGGAAAGAAGATAGGTTCTTAATGATTTTGTGCTTAATCAACATTGAAGTCTTCCCTACCCTTGGAGTATCTAATACTTTCTTCTTGTTATTTAAGCCAGTTTGATAATTGTGTTTTACTTGCAATTTGGAACACCATAATCAAAGTGGTGTAAGATGGTATTCTTTTCCTGTAACACAAATTGTTCATGTATGAAGAATCTTAAAATATTTGTATATTTTGGCACACATAAATAGTATCCAATGAATATTATCTGACTAAATAACCAAAATGTGTATCAAGTTTTAAACATGGAAATTTGACATTGTCTTTTATGATGGTTAAAAATTTGAAGCAACATAAATAAATGACAAAAAACTGGAGAATTACTTAACGTGATTCATTAAAGAAAACTATTAGATATTCATTAAATATTATGTTTTCTAACAATAGTTAGTGATATAGGAGAATGTTTATGCTAAAATACCAAGTGATTTTTACAAAATAGAAATCATGCAAAATGATATACTAATGCTAGATCTATCAGCTAGCTTCTATAGCATTCTGGCCACTTTCCAGCCACATGGCTGATTGTCTTAAGAACATCATCTCACATAATTTTCCAAGCAGACCAAAAAGGTAGGTTCTTTTATTATCCCAGTGTTACAGATGAGCAGGCAGGTTTTGGCGAGTACATAACTTGTCAAGGATCATATAGCTATGAGGTGTGAGCTGGGCTTTGAATACTGAGATTTACCTTTCTTTAATATATTTAGGATGAATAGAGCCTGGATCCTGTCCTCCTTTGGGTTAGCCTGTTGTGTGGCCAGCTTTCCTTGGTCGCTGGGTTCCTCCCAGGACTCTGAGAGATTCCCAACATCTCCTTTCTCTTCACTGTGGATTACCATCTATGCCCTTCACCAATGTCTGATGATATAGCAAGGCCTCGCTTCCTGCCTCATTCCAATCATTTAATTTCCCACAGTTCTGAATATAGAATGTTTAATGAAATGTTCTGAAAAAATTACATCACTGAGATTGAAATGTATAAATTACAGCTAAACATTTCTGTTTCTCAGAGTCCCTTACCATTACTGCCATGGGGAATTCCCCACTGGCTGCCTCTTTCCCTCCAACTGGGCGTCCTGCCACATTGCTGGAGCTTTTCCTCTCTCTACCTCCTGTCTCCCCAGCTGTCAACTTCCAACCATATCTGAGTCTCTGTTAGCTGTCTATGCTAAACATCCCAAACTAGGTTCTTGTATATTTTTGCATATCCCAGGCTTCTGAAGATACTGCTGAATTTTTTAGGAGAAGAGGGCAGTGTCTTCTTGTACAAACACTTAGAATACCAGAACTACAAATTATTTTATACACATTTCAGGTAGAGCTTTCTACTTTCTAGATTTCCAAAGTTAAGATTAACCTTTGAAATAAAAAGTAATTTATTTATAAAAAATAAAATAAATTATTTTTTTATGAAATACTTTTATTTTAATAATGCTTTTGCTAAAGGAGTTAGATTATTATTCCACATGTGCACTTACCAACTGCACAACTTAGGAGAATTCCTTTTACCTGTTTTGCTCTCAGCCTTCTCCTCTATAAGAAGAAGGGTTGTCTCTGTCTTTTCCGTACCTTGTTCGTCAACCTTTCTGTTTTCTGCTCAGGAAATCCTATAATGAAGCCTCAGCCTGCCAAAGTGACCATATTTCCTAACTGTCACACCCAAATCTCCAATGAAAAATACCTTATTAATAGGATTACCATATAATTTATCATCCAAATTGAGACAATTTTGAGAATGTAAAGCAATGTTATTAATAATTATACCTCATAAACCAGAACAGTCTAGGCGACTGGAGACCTATGGTCAACCTTTATCAGGAGAAGTTCATGCTTTGGGGCTTCCCAGTTTAAGAAAAATAAGGGGGTTTTAAATGTTGAACATTTAAATTTTATCCAGAGGCCTCTATGCTTTATGAGAGTTGTGCATTTGGCACAATACGCTGTTAGATGTATTGTATAGATCACCTCTGTTTCTAATTAGAAGCTTCCAAAGTAGGACTATGATATGGTTTGGCTGTGTACCCACCCAAATCTCTAGAACTGTAGATCCCATTAACCCCACGTGTCATGGAAGTGACTCAGTGGGAGGTGATTGGATCATGGAAGTGGGTTCTTCCCGTGATGTTCTCATGAAAGTGAATAAGTCTCACGAGATCTGATGGTTTTATAAAGGGCGGTTCCTTTGCACACACTCTCTTGCCTGCCACCACTTAAAACGTGCCTTTGCTTCTCTCCTTCACCTTCCACCATGATTGTAAGGCCTCCCCACTCATGTGGAACTGTGAGTTGATTAAAACTCTTTTTCTTTATAAATTACCCTGTCTCAGGTATTTCTTCATAGCAGTATGAAATGGACTAATATAGGCTATCACCATTTGAACAATGGCTTCATTCACAAAGAGAAATGTAAGGACACAAGAATTTTTCACTATCTGCCCCATCAAATCCTATTGCCAGCCATTGACCCTGTCCAGAAGCAATCAATGCCTGTCCTTTAAATTCACACTTACTCTCACCTTAAATACTTTATCTACTATGGTAAAATCTTCAGTGTCTTTGATGTAAAGCTTTCTGTCCTAATTTATATTTAATGTTTCAGAAGCTGGCTTCTGAAAGCATATTAAATATATGAGTGAATCAAATGCAAGTAGCACATACAAATTCTATTTTCTCTTTATGTAGCAATTCTTTTTGCCTGTATTTGATTCCTTGTAAAGGATAAGAAGTAAAGGAGAATTTGCTTCATTGTTTTTGGTAATTCCCAATTTACAAGAGGAGTTTGTCGTTCTTGAAAAATTCATTAAGTAAAGGTGTCCATTACCCATAACTGCAGCAGCAGTAAGTGGCTCTTATTCACCAATGGAAAAAACTTTGGTCCAAATGGAAGAACCTGAGGGACTCACAGTAGTTCACTTGTTTTCTTTAGCTTTTTCATTTTGTATTTCAATTAATTTTCCCTCTGACAAAAATCTAACAAGGAAACAGAATGGTAAGGCCATTTTGTTTAAAGAAATGTATCTAGGGAGAAAACAGTACAGATGTAAAAGTGAGCAGACTGTATATTTAATTAATATTATAAAAATATAACGTGCTTCAACTGGAGCATGGAAATCTTATCCCTAGGCAGAAAAAACAATCTGGTATTAGGAATCCCAGAATAAAAGCACTATACACACTCACATATACATAGATACAATCATTGCTATAAGCTAAATGCAATTTTAGCTTAAAGAGGGACAGTGTTTTTGCCTCACCCATGCACACACGTATCAATTATTTAATATACATTTATTAAGTGCCTACCATGTGCCATAAACAGTGAGAAGTTCCATTATGTTATATATTTATATATAATATAAATCAAATTTTACTGCCTAAAAATTTAAATTTTAGTGGAAATCACAGATACATAGCAGTTGATTTCAATCCATTTCTGGTTAAATAACTGGTTATGTATAGAAAAATCTTACACAAAGAATGGTTTAACTTGTCTTCATTAAACTACATTCCTAAGAAAAACCTGGCAAGTTTTATTGCAAGCATACAAAACTATTTTGAAAATGCATTCCTTATTTCCTTAAAATACATTTTATCTACAATCCATACTGTTTATTACCCCCTGGGAACTTTTATTAGGCTTTGGAAGATGTGCAAAACATATTTAGGAACAAATGGACCAGAAATATTAAACCATTAAAGAATTCACCTAAATTAAATAATTACACAGCAACAATATAATCTAAATTTAGTATATGTCAAAAAATTTAAGTAGTTTATATGAAATTATGAACAAAAGTGTTACAGTTTTACCAGTCTGTGAAATTGAATGATGCAAAATATTAGAAGTGTTAGCAGTTTTAGTAGCATTCATTAAATCTTCAGTGTTTATGATGCATATTACTATAGCCTTTTAGGTATTTAATGCAGGTATTTTACATTCTGAAAAATATTCAAGTGTCATTTTGCACCATCTCAAAATGTAATAAGAATTTTCAATAATGAATGAAAAAGAAAATTCACAGCTCCGTATATTCTAAAAAATACTTCACTTCTTTTATGAGTTTTAGAAAGATATGTAAAACAAATATTGATTAAGTAAGGAATTAAGAAATTATTGCTGTGTTTTTAAAGTTTGTGAAAATTAAGAATCTGCCATATTTTGTCAGGGATTGAATGGATTTTTTTTCCTTCCAATATCAGTAGTGACTACAATCTACCTGATAACTATTGTTGAATTGAACCAAGGAAGTAATTGCTATGTCTATATTAAGGATACGTGAATTACATTGCCTTTTACAGCACAGAAAGTCCTCTCTATTCCCTTCTTCTGATCGCAATTATTCTTCTTATAACAATTAGTTTGTTCTTATTTGGTAGATATTTTGAATTGTATATCTGACTAGGATTCCCCCGAATGCACTAGCTGCAAGAAGGCATCTAACCTTAAGGCCTATGAGGAATTGGAGTAGGGTTTGGGTGCAGGGAGCATTAATTGGTTGCCTGAGGGATTTAATTTGTTCTATAAATGTCTTTTGTTTGGTTTGTTTTTGTAAATTATGTTTGAACAATCAGAAATTTTACAAATACACATAGGTTTAGAAATAGGTAAAGAAGCACACGTGCATAGAATTCTAGCAACAACATGAGGAATTTTAAACGAAGTAAATGACCAAAGTCTCCACCACCCACATGACCTCATACTGGCCTCCTTCACTAATGTATAACATGTGCCTGTTTCCCGTTAATTATTTGGTTTTGCACCGTTTGGTTTTTGTAACATATTTCCCATATTTATGTCTTCATTTCACGTTATTTTTCTTGCTTATTTTCTTTTTCCCTTTCACCATTATCTAACTTATAATATTGGTTCTGTATTTTAGTAGTTTTTATTCCTAATGTAGTTAAGGTATAAATAAAAGAAACAAAGGTTGATTAAATTTGACTTAATGTATTAGTTAAGTATATCTTATCTTTTATATTGTATTTTCACTTATCATTTTGTAGCTACTTTAAATCTCTTATGAAATGAGTTTGGGACTGTTATAAAGCCAATCTCAACTTTTTGAAAATCAAATTTTTACCAATGATTTCTTCATACGTTCCCACAATATCCACCAGGTGAGCCTTTTTGGCTGAAACATGGTCAGAGAAAAGCAGACAAACGTATGAGTGTCAATTTCCAAATAACACAAAGAATCATCTGGTTGTGACAGGACTCCAGAAATCTCATTCTTCTGTTTTGAAGTGCTCTGACATCTGCAGTGAGTGCTGCTGGATTTCTCCTTGAGCACCTGATTCTGTGTTTCACAATGTTTTTTCAATGTTACTATTTACTGAACCCTTTCTATGTTTTGGGGAATAGACTAGATACTTAAAATATGTTATTTCATTTAGCCTGTTCCATAGCCCTGGGAATTTGGTATTATTGTATTCCTTAAAAAATGAGTCCGCTGAGATTAGAGAGGCTAAATAACTTGCCCAAGGCCACGTGAGTAGGAAGTGGCTCAGCTAGAACTGATCCTGGGTTGAGTTACTCCAAGGAGTTACTCCCAATGTGTGTGTTACCCTTGGGACAGGAGAGTTATCAACCAAAGGAGCTGTCAAGAACAGATGGCACCTCTAAGACTCTTACCTGCAATTAGAAACTGCCAAGGAAGCTCCTCTTATCATAACATTGTAGTAGAAAAGAGGTAGTAGGAGAAGAGTAGGCAAAAGACAAAAGGAATTCTTATGTTCTCCTAGAAAAGAAAAGAAGAATCCACTTATTTGACACTCCTGAGTTAATATGCACTTTTTAAAAATAGCAACAGCCTCTTGAATAAAATCTAAACTTAACAATCCATCATAACTTGGTGTGAATTCCACACACTCTCTACCCTTGCTTCTTACTATATTTGAGCTATAGTAGCAAATTTTCTGCTCCTAAAAACATGCCCTGCCCCAGGATCTTGTTATTGCCTGTGTTGTTACTTGCCCTGGCTGATTTCATGACTGGCATCCCCTCCTTCAGGACTCAAATGACGAGGAAATTAAGGCAGCTTGCCTTATCCATCTTATCTAAACTACCTTACTCTCTCAATTATTTTCTATTCTGTCACTCAATTTTTTTCTCATAATATTTAACATTTTGAAGTAATTTTTAAAATTAATTTATTTTTAGGGATTTTTGGTAACTCTGATGCTTTTTGTTTGTTTACATCTATTTCCTATTTTTCTAGTAATTGTTTCATGAATCATGATTTTAGATAATTATTGGCCACCTTTTTTATTTATTTATTTATTTATTTATTTATTTTTATTTTTTTTTTTAATTTTTATTTTTTTAGAAGGAGTATCGCTCTGTGGCCAGGCTGGAGTGCAGTGGCACCACCTTGGCTCACTGCAAGCTCTGCCTCCCTGGTTCAAATGACTTTCCTGCCTCAGCCTCCTGAGTAGCTGGGACTACAGGTGCGTGCCACTATGCCAGGCTAATTTTTTTTTTTTTGTACTTTTAGTAGAGACGGGGTCTCATCATATTGGCCAGGATGGTCTCGATCTCTTGACCTCATGATCCGCCAGCATCGGCCTCCCAAAGTGCTGGGATTACAGGCATGAGCCACCACGTCCAGCCTTTTTTTTTTTCTTTTTCTTTTTTAACTGTCTTGGTGGGACCTTCCTTGAAGGCAAAAGGTTGAAATATTTCAACCTTAGCCAAAAGGTTGAAATGTCATCCAGCTCACTTAGATTACCTCTTCCTGGAATTGAGTGTCAATCAAAGTATTTAAAGACTGAAATGTTTGGAGTCCATTTATCCCAATTGTTCCACACCGAAGACATTCCCCATTAGTTTGTTATATAGATACTTAGAGCAGCCATAGTTTCTGTACAAATTTAATTCTTTAGTTATTTTTTGTTTGTTTTACGTTAAGTTAACCCATATTCTCTCAATACATTATTTTACTTTCTCTTATAAGTTAAACAAAATCAGAAAACATGGTTATCCTTCTCTGGATCTGCAAACCAAAATACAAGCCCCATGAGGTCAGAAAATCTGTTTGGTACATTAAACATCTGGAATAGTGTGTGATAGCTAGTGTGCATCTAATAATTGTTTTTAAATATAAAATGAATGAATAAAATCTGCTGAGTGTCCTGAAAGGGGTCTTTAAAGCAGAGATAATTGGATGCAAGAGAGATGTCTGTTTCTAGCTTTAGTTCCTCTTCAGTGAGTTTCTTCCCACATCATATGTACTTGTTTTACCCCAATAGTAAAGGCTTCTCACTCTTCTGTGGTCTGTTGTCACTTTTTGTGGAAGATAATGTGCTCTGATTTACTGACTTGATCAGACTCAATTTACTAAACCATGTGACCTTTGGGCAAGTTTCTTAAGCACTCTCTAAATCTTAGTTTCTTTCTCTGCAAAGTGGATAACAATACATGCTGTCTCATGGGTATTATCATGAACTCGCCAGGCCCTGTTTGGTCTTTTGTTTCTAAGCACTCAGAGAGGTTCCCTTCTCAGGCTTTGCCAGTGAGTCAGGGCTATGTGACTAAGTGAAAATGATGCATGCTACTTTGAGGCCTGACCCTTAAAAGCTTAGGTTCAATCCATTTCACATTCACTTTTCCCTGGTCTATTGGCCATTGCCATCCAGTGGAGAATACTAAGGACCCAATGGTCCAGGACAGTCAGTCTGGATGGTCCCCAAATGACTGCATTTTACCTTCATGTGGGTAAGCAGTAAACTGTAGTTTAAGCCACTAATATTTGGAATGTTGTTGTTGTTTTTATTGTTGTTACATCAGGTAACATAACTTGATTAAGTAGATCTATAATTACAAGAATTCTAGTGAGGATTACTTAGGATAGAACCAGTACAAAGCATCACTCACAAAAGAAGTTTAAAAAATATTATTCACATATTTCTCCATTGGTTTTTACCCCTGTCCAACATATCTTCACCAGTCCACTTTTACTCCCTTCTTACCTCTTAAATAAAAATGTCTTTCTATTGGATTATAAATACTATGTAATTTTTTATTCTAATCTATGGAACTTGGTCCATTACTTTCACTGATTTGTTTGAAATTTCTTTTGAAACTTTCTTTCTCCAATGGTTCATCTCTACCTATGAATACATTCCCATTTGATGCATCCATGAGGAACAATGCTTCACCTCTTCTATGGCCTTAATCTACAGTCATTTTTTTGTATGTTACAGACAAAAAAATTCTGCTACAAAAGTAATTTGGATCCTTTGGATCTTCTTTTTCACTACTCTTTTACTTATAAAACATTTCATTCAATTTTTCATCTCCTTCATTCTACATAAATATTTTCTCAGAGATCGCTCATGTTGAAATGGTCAAATTAAATTTGCATTTTTTGACTGCTCTTTAGCACTAGAATTGTAGCTAAAATTACAATAACTAGCACCGCCAGTCTTTATTCCCATGACAGTTCATGTCCCAGCATCTTATTCCCATGATCTCTTGGGAAATTAGCCACATTCAGGGTTTTTACCTCTCTCAGTGGATGCCTGCTTTCTGTGTCTGGTCTTACTCTGTCTATTGAGATCTGCCTGGACCTTTCTAATGGTGTGTTAGACATAACTAACTGTTAAAATTTAACACCTAAACCTTTTCTTCCTTTAAAACTATTCTAAACATGTCTAAAAACAACCTCCTTATTCCCATATGGGCTCTCTCTTCCTTTTAAACATGCTAACTGTCATAATTTTTTCAAACCACCTGCATTTGGAAATATAAGGCACCAGTCAGTTATCATTCTCCCCCATGTTTAACTCTCAATTACTTGAATCATTTTCTCTACAAATTATCTTGAATACCACTTTTCCTCTTCCTCTTGGCTCGTTGAATGATACCTCCAACCACTCAGTTGCTCAAGTCAGAGAGGCCCATCTTTAATTGGGCAATTGGACTTCTTTAACACTCCCTTAACCCCTAAATTCCAGCAACCCACCCATTTCTACAACTTCTAACTATAAAATATTATTCAAATTCTTTTTCATTCATTCATCCCCATGGCCAGTATTTTGGATTAGCCTCCCAGGATTTGTCATTTCTATCACCAAGAAATTCTGTCATAGCCATTCTTCTATCTCACTCAAATCCCCAAAATCCACTATTTACAGTTCAACCACAGTGATATTTCTAAAGTCAAATCTAACTTTTACTGTGCTTAAAAGGTTCTCCATTGTATTAAGGTAAAGGGCAGAGTCTTTAAGTAAGCTTGTGTAGTTTCCATTTGTGAAGCCCAGTTAAGTACTTATCCTCATCTTTAGTTTTCAATCACACTGTACATCCAATTAACAGTAATTATTTATTAGTAGTATACTCTTAACATACTATATTTTCTTCTGTCTGAAGATCTACATGCATGACATTTACTGTTGTCAAAAAATTCTCTACCTCTGGCCATTTAGCTGGATAACTGCAAGTCATCCCTATTTTCACTTATAGAAAGGGTGACCACATAATTTATTGTTCAAGATGAGATTCTTTTGACAGTAGCAAAAGAATTAGTAATAATTACACCAAAAGAACAGACATACACAGTAACTATTCTGGGATAACTAGGATATATGGTCATACAAATTAGGTACACTTATCAGAAAAATTTTCTCATCATCAACCCCATGTTATTTATTTTTCATTACTCTTACATAGAATTCTATTTCTCCTATAAAATAATGTATTACATTTTATCAGCAGGCAGTTGATCCCCTTACAGTAGCCACAATTAGAGCTGACTAGTCCCCATTCCACAACCATTCTGGGTTAGACTGGAATCAGACTTTTAGAGTGTGAAAGCTGATCTGCCAGCAGCAACAGCAATAGCAAAACTTTCTGCCTCCCTACCCTCTACCAAATAGCATAGGAAGAGGCAGCCTCAGCAGCTTATAATTCACTCCCCACTTAAAGATCACTCAGTGTATTAGTCTGTTCTCACACTGCTATAAAGAAATACTTGCAACTGGGCAATTTATAAAGAAAAGAGGGTTAATTGGCTCATGGTTCTGCAGGCTGTACAGAAAGTATAGTGGCTTCTGCTTCTTGGGAGTCCTCAGGAAGCTCCCAGTCATGGCAGAAGGCAAGGCGGGAGCAAGGCATCTTACACGGTGGGAGCAGGAGCAAGAGAGAGCAAGGGGGGAAGTACTGCATATTTTTAAACAATCATATCTCATGAGAACTCACCCATGATCACAAGTACAGTATCAAGGAGATGGTGTAAACCAGTCATGAGAAATCTGCACTCATGATCCAATCACCTCCCACCAGGCCCCACCTCCAAAATTAGGGACTAAAATTCAACATGAGATTTGGTGGAGATACAGATCCAGACCATATCATTCTGCTCCTGGCCCCTCCCAAATCACATGTCCTTTTCACACTGCAAAACAAAAACATGTCTTCTCAACAATCCTCAAAGTTTAAAATCACTTTAACATTAACTCAAAAGTCCAAAGTCTCATTGGAGACAAACCTAGTCCCTTCTGCTTATGAGACTATAAAGTAAAAAAACAAGTTAGTTACTTCCAATCTACAATGGGGGTATAGACATTGGGTAAATATTTCCATTCCAAAAGGGAGAAATTGGCCAAAAGAAAGGGATGACAGGCCCCTTGCAAGTTCTAAAACCAGCAGGGCAGTCATTAAATCTTAAAGCTCGACAATAATCTTCTTTAACTCCATGTCAGACATCCAGGACACACTGATACAAGGGATGGTCTCCCGAGGTCTTGAGCATCTCTGCTCCTATACCTTTGCAGGGTTTAGCCAGCACGGTTGCTCTCTAAGGCTGACAGTGAGTGCCTGCAGACTTTTCAGGTGCAGGGTGCAAGCTGTTTGTGGATCTATTATTCTGCAGTTTACAGGATGGCGGCCCTCTTCTCACAGCTCCACTCGGCAGTGTTCCAGTGAGAACTCTGTAGGGGCTCCAACCCCAAATTTCCCCTCTGCACTGCCCTAGTAGAGGTTCTCCATGAGGGCTCCATCCCTGCAGCAGGGTTCTCTCTGGATATCCAGGCTTTTCCATACATCCTTAAAATGTAAGCAGAGGCTCCCAAACCTCATTTCTTGGACTCTGTGCACCCACAGGCTTAACACCACATGGAATCTGCCAAGGCTTATGGATTGCCCCCTCTGAAGCAGCAGCCTGAACCATACCTGGGCTCCTTTGAGCCATGGCTGGAGCTAGAGCTACTGGGATCCAGGGAACAGTGTCCCAAGGTTTCACAGGGAAGTGGGGCATGGGGTCTGGGCTATAAAACCATTCTCTCATCCTAGGCTTCTGGGTCTATTATGAGAGGGGCTGCCAACAAGTTCTCTGAATTGCCTTTGAGGCCTTTTCTGCATTGTCTTGGGTATTAGCACTTGGCTCCTTTTTACATATGCAAATTTCTGCACCCTGCTTGAAGTCCTCCCATGAAAATGGACTTTTCTTTGCTACGTCATGGCCAGGCTGCAAAATTTTCAAATGTTTACTCTCTGCTTCCCCTATAAATCTAACTTCCAACTTTAGGTCATTTATTTGCTCACTCATATGAGCATAGGTTGTTGGAAGCAGCCAGGGCACCCCTGCTTTGCTGCTTGGAAGTTTCTTGCACCAGATATCCTAAATCATCACTCTGAAGTTCAAAGTTCCATGGATCCTTAGGGCAGGGGCACAATGCCGCCATGCTCTTTGCTAAGCATAACAAAAGTGACATTTCCTCCAGTTCCCAATAAGCTCCTCATTTCCACCTAAGACCTCATCAGCCTTGCCTTCAGTGGCCATATCACCACCATCATTTTGGTCATAACCATTCAACCCATCTCTAGGAAATTCCAAACTTTCCCTCATCTTCATATATTCTCTGAGTCCTCTACAGTTTTTCAACCTTTGCCCATAACCTGGTTCCAAAGTTGCATCCACATTTTCATGTACCCTTACAGCAATGTACCACTTCTGAAACCAATGTTCTGTATTAGTCCATTCTTGCTTTGCTATAAAGAAATACCTGAGACTGGGTAATTTATAAAGAAAAGTAGTTTAATTGGTTCATGATTCTGTAGGCTGTGCAGGAAGCATCTATCTCTAGGCTGTGCAGGCTTCTATCTCTGGGGATGCCTCAGTAAAGTTGTAATCATGGTGGAAAGCAAAGGGAGAGGAAAGCATCTCACGTGGTGGGAGCAGGAGCAAAAGAGAGAAACTGGGGAAGTGCTACACACTTTTAAACAACCAGATGTCATGAGAACTCACTCACAATTGCAAGAATGGTACAAAACGGAGGGTGCTAAACCATTTATTTGAAATCCACCCCCCATGATCCAATCACCTCTCACCAGGCCCCATCTCCAGCACTGGGGATTACAATTCAACATGATATTTGGTGGGGAGGAAGATCCAAACCACATAAATCAGCAATAGCAGGCAATTTCAGAAGATACCTTCTACATCACCAGAAAGGATTGAGCTGGGGCCCCAGCAGTGCAATAAGAACAAAGAAAACAAGGTAAGCAAACTTTCATTGGAACTAAAGTCCACAAAAGTCCACCAGAACCTATACACTAAAGTTAAACAGGATGACTGCAAGCTAAAGTAGAAGCTCCTTGTGTAATACCCACTCTTTGAGTATGGGTTGGTTTTAGTTATTTGCTTCCAGGAATAGATATTTCTTCCATGATTCAGCTTCATAATATTGTGACTTCTCTTTCTTGCTAGTAGAATTTCATGCTCTCTCTCTCTCTCTCTCTCTCTCTCGCTGACAGAAGAAATCTTAAAAGTTTGAGAAGAAAATATGGTAACTAACTAAGAGAAATCTGGTCAATACTCAACAAGTCCTTGAGTCCAACAATATTCCATATATGAAATCCTGCCAATAACCAGGTAAGTAACCATTGAAGCATATAATTCCCCTGTTGAACTTTCACAACCCAGCTTGTGACCTTCATTGCAGGTTAAAGAGAGATCATGAATCAGAGGACCCAGTTAAGCTGTGACCAGAGTCCTGGCCCATTGCAACTGTGAGATAAGTGCATGTTGTTTAGGCTGCTAAACTTGTGGTTATTTGTTTCACAACAATAAGTAACTTATAAAAATGCTCTATACTCTTGATCCTCATTATCAATGAAACATCTCATTATTCATGTAGGGACAATGAATTCCTTAAAAATTGAGGTAAACTATCTTGAAAACAAACCCCAAGGAGTTGATGCATTTTCATACACCCTCCTTCACCTGCTAGAGATCAGGTTAAAGAAGTCACAATCACTGTTACTGTTGTAGAAAAGGTACTCCTTTTCCTTTATTCAGGCTCTTACTTGTGCTTAGAATAAATGTTTGTGGCTCCTATGGTTAACTAGCTGAAACGTAAAGGCTTTGGTTATTTTATTTTTCCTTCGAAGGCCATTTGTAGTATTGATTTAACCCACAAGCACTTTGGACGTTGTTTTTGCCTCAATCACTCAAGCAGGTGGTTCTGTACAATGTAGAACACAGCTTAAAGGGAAAAACATAGAAAGACATCAACTCTACAAGCAGGTCCTGTAGTGGCTCTGGAAACATTGTGAAGTAACTCTTTGCACAATATTATTGATACCTATTTGGAATTTTCCTATAATGGGACAAATTTGATATACAATCTATTTACATTATATAATCTTTCCTAATGCATCTGTGTCTCACTGACAGGTTTTTCTTTCCCTATCTGCTGAATTTGTATGTTTCATCTAATGGACGTTGATATTGAGCAATGATGGAAGAATTTGCATACAAGGCAATAAAGCTTCCTATATGGTATTATTGTTGTTAGGGAAATTAATAGTAGCTTCCACAGAAAACAAAACTACTCTTATCGTCTGAACACAACAAAAGTCTATTTCTTGCTATGTCAAGTCTAACGCGGATGTTCCTCGATGGTGGGAGAACTGCCTATGGTTTTTCAGAGACACCCACTATACATCTTGTAGTTCTGCTGTTCTCTAGGGCTGCAGAAATGTATACTTGATCCTTTGCTTTCAGCTTCTAGTCAAGAGAAAAGCAGAATATCATGTGAGAAAGAATTTTCTGGGCCAGTTCCAGAAATGGTTTACACAGTCCACTAGACAAAAGCAAGTCTAACAGCCACATCTAACTGCAAAGGAGGCTGGGAAATGTAGTCTAATTTTGTGCCCAGGAAGTAAATGAGAACTGGTATATATAGACTGTTATGGAGGTAGATTAAAAGAATGCAATATTACTACAAAAATATTTAAGACTGCAGAAATATGGCATATGATTTATGCAACTTAATTCTAACATAGATCAGTATTTATAATAGAAAACTTATTTTAAAGAATTTTGTACTATATAAATAATAAAATTAATGTAATAATGCAACAGTGTGTTCTAACTGTGGTTTTATTGTAATTTTACCTTTTGACAATAATCACCTTACTTATTTCCTGATTAGCTCTGTCAAGTTATTTTCCTTTTCCCCATTTTCTGTTCTTTTCTCCTTGGTAGGTTATATTCCCTTCTCATCTTCTTAAGGGAAACTCGCATTTTGTACTATACCATATTGCATGAAATAATTCATTCTGCATAAAACATGTTTGGATACACTTTCTAGACTGGGTTAGGTTTTCAAAGGATTTTTGTTGGAACTAAACACATTCTGCAATCCTGTACCATACTAGAAATAGAAGTTGCATATGCTGCCTCTTGGGAAGTAGAGCAGTTAAGTGGTATCCTGGAGTTCAATAGCTGCAAGAATGAATTAAATGACCAGGAGATGAAGGAAAATGGGGGGAAAAATCTAACCCTTGCTACCAACTTCAACAAGTAGCATTTAGTGGCTGCTCATGTTGTCTCAGTGGACAGAGCGCATCTGTCCACTGAGCATCTGAAGGCATGAATCTTTTACTATCCCAGTAAAGGTCACATATTGTTATGCTGTAGCCTAAGCTGAAAGATCTCATGGTCATGACCTTGACAAATTTCCTAGGCTACTGGTGTCAGGATGCACCCTTGATCTGCAATGTTTTATATTGTTCTCTGTGTTTGTTTCCTGAGAAGGAGGTCATGCTGGACCTGCAGTTCAGAGTGACTTAAGTAACCTTGACATAGTAATTGGCATTATCTGCTCAAAAAGCTGTTATTAAAAATAAGTGTTTGAGGAAAAATTGTTGTTCTTATTCTGTTCCATTATCTCACATGGAACGTGAAAGTTTATTTCCATATTTGTCTTCTCTTAGCTAGTTTATATGCCTCTGAAATATTAGATATTTTGTAAAATAAACTTAAATGCTAAGTTACATAGAAGTATCATTTTATAGAATTGGTTATACCTAAAAGACCAGAAATCACTTGAATTAAAACAGTGAAAGCTACAGAGAACACACCGTAAAACTTTGTTCTGCTTCTCCTTTCTCTGCTTCTACCCCACTGATACTTCTCGGTGGCATTTCATGGACTCAAAGAAAGAGAAAACAGGTATTTTCTAGTTTCTTTTGTTCTTTTTATGAAAAATACCTCAAGTATAAAATGCACAATATATTACTTATACATACATATATATATTTTTATAAAATGAACACATATCTTATTAACATACTAACCACTTCTTTTAAAGTCAATATTTATACTTAGAGTGAAAGTTAATTTAAAAATAACATCTTTTTTTCCCAACTTTTATTTTAAATTCAGGGGTACACGTGCTGGGTGTACAGGTTTCTAACAAAGGTAAACAATGTGTGTGCCATGGTGGTTTGCTGCACAGATAATCCCATCACCTAGGTATTAAGCCCAGAATCCATTAGCTATTCTCCTAGATGCTCTCCCTCCTCCCACCCACACCCTCAGACAGGCCACAGTGTGTGTTGTTCCCCCAACCCATGTGTCCTTGTGTTCTCTTCATTCAGCTCCCAAAATCTTATTCTAACTATACTTTGACAGTGTGTGAATGGATATGTGTGTATATTTTACCATATACACATAAACCTTTAAATATCATCAGTCTCTGGGTCTGAACTGTGACTGTTTGCCATCAAGGAACTGGGCATTATCTGAAGGAATTTGTTTTCTGAGTTTTGGAGAGAGAATAGCAAGAGTTCGATTAGCAACAGATTTATCACAAAATACATCTCATCTGAATCTATTTGGTTTCTGATATACCATATTTGAGATAAATAACTAATATGTCAAATACTGTATGCTTCCAGTTTATTTTAATTATTGTTATTATACTTTAAGTTCTGGGATACATGAGCAGAATGTGCAGGTTTGTTACATAGGTATATACATGCCATCGTGGTTTGCTGCACCCATCAACCTGTCATCCACATTAGGTATTTCTTCTAATGCTCTCCCTCCCCTTGCCCCCCACCCACCAACAGGCCCCAATGTGTGATGTTCCCCTCCCTGTGTCCATGTGTTCTCATTGTTCAGCTCCCACTTATGAGTGAGAACATGCGCTGTTTGGTTTTCTGTTTCTGTGTTAGTTTGCTAAGAATGATGGTTTCCAGCTTCATCCATGTCCCTGCAAAGGACATGATCTCATCCTTTTTTATGACTGCATAGTATTCCATGGTGTATATGTGCCACTTTTTCTTTACCAGTCTATCATTGATGGGCATTTGGGTTGGTTCCAAGTCTTTGCTCTTGTGAATAGTGCCGCAATAAACATACGTGTGCATGTGTCTTTTTAGCAGAATGATTTATAATCCTTTGGGTAAATACCCAGTACTGGGATTGTTGTCTTCCAGTGTTAAGTGACATAATCCACATTAATTGACACCAAACAATATTTTCCCACATAATACGACATCCATAACTAGCTATTTAACACACTTGGTTTGGCAGTTTGATAATGCCAGAAATTATGAATCTATTTTCAGTAGATTTTTGGCTTTCTCTTATGGTTGAACCATGACTACACTACTTCCAAGTTACATATCTTCATATGATAACACCAAAACCACAATGAGAAAATAGGAAATGGTCATATTTGATTAGATAGAAAAACCTTTCCCAGAAAATTCCTCACAGATTTCAATTAGATCTTGATATAATTTGGATATTTGTCCTTGCCCAAATCTCACGTTGAATTGTAATCCCCAATGTTGGAGGTGGGGCCTGGTGAGAGGTGTTTGGGTCATGTGGGTGGATCCCTTATGGCTTGGTGCTGTCTTCTCAATAGTGAGTTAGGTTTTATGAGATCTGTTTGTTTAAAAGTGCATTGTACCTCCCTACCCTCTCTCTTGCTCTCACTATGGCCCTGTGATGTGTCTGCTCCTGCTTTGCCTTCTGCCATTAATAAAAGCTTCCTGAGGTCTCCCCAGAAGCTCAGCTGATGCTGGCACCATGCTTGTACAGCCTGCAGAACCATGAACTAATTAAAATTAGTTTCTTTATAAATTACCCAGTCTCAGTCATTTCCTGTTTTTTTTTTTTAGACAGAGTCTCACTCTGTCCTCCAGGCTGGAGTGCAGTGGTGTAATCTTGGCTCACTGCAACCTCTGCTTCCTGGATGCAAGCAATTCTCCTGTCTCAGCCTCCCAAGTAGCTGGGATTTTAGGCATGTGCAACCAAACCCGGCTAATTTTTATATTTTTAGTAGATATGGGGTTTCACCATGTTGGCCAGGCTGATCTCGTAATCTTGACCTCAGGTGATCCACTCACCTGCCTCGGCCCCCCAAAGTGCTGGGATTACAGGCAGGAGCTACCACGCCCCACCCAAGTATTTCTTTATAGCAATGCAAGAACAGCCTAACACAAAAAGGTCTTATTGACTAAGATTGGTTTGTGTTCCCACGATCTTGCTGCAAGGAAATTGACTTTTTGGCATTTACAGACTCTGTCACAAGAAGTAGACTATGCCAACCAGGAGAGGGGAAAGAAAATGACTATTGAGCGGGCATCCAGCAGTATATATCACTGCATGTGTGATATACACTGTTTTATGTAAATATGCTCTATTAGACAGGGTAAACTAGATTATTATCTAGTAACTAATAATCCTGAAGGCTCATGCTTGATGTTCATTTTATTTGGGTTGTTGGTGGGGATCCTGATGAGTATAAACCTCATTCGGGAATACAGGCTGAAGCTTCACTGGTTGCCATAACAGGAGGAAAAAGAGATGAATTGTGCATCAATTCCTAAAGACTTTCATCTACAAGTGATATCGTCATTACTGCTCACATTTTATTGTTCAATGCAAGTCACATGACCACTCCTTGCTGCAAGTAAAGTTAGGATGTATCATTTTTATCTGATTGACCTATGTCCACCTGAAACTTTTTTCACTATGGAAGAAGGGGGAGAATGGATATTGGAAGAAAATAAATAATACCTGTCACAACTGTTTAACAGGCTGGTTGTAGTAGACAGAATAATGGCCCCCAAAGATGTATACATCCTAGATCTGGGAACATGAAAATATGTTACTTTCCATGGGGAAAGGAACTTTGCAGATATGATTAAATTAAGGATCATGAGATGAGAGTTATCCTAAATTATACAGCTGGTCCTGATGTAATCACAAGGGCCTTTGTAAGAGAGAGTCAGAAGGCCAAAGTTAATGTAGGAATTGTGGTGACAGAAGCAAGATTTTAAGCACCCCAGTGGGTATGAAGTGTTAGTTATCTCATTGTGGTTTTGATTTGCCTTTCCATGATGACCCAATGATGACAAGCATCATTTATGTACTTATTGGCTATTTGTATATCTTCCTGGGATAAATCTCTGTTTATTTGTATCACTCGCCCATTTTGAAAATGGGGTTTCTTTTATTATTGAATTGTAAGATTTTTTTTTTTACATATTCTAGATACAAGGTCCTTATGTGGCTTACAAATTTCTTCCCATTCTTCCTGTTATCTTTTCACTTTCATGACAGTTTCCCCTAAATCGTAAAAGTTTTTAATTATGATGGTCTAATTTACCTATTTTTATCTTCTTCATGCTTTAGTGTGATATCTAAGAATATTTTGCCAAATCTAAGATACTGAAATGTAGTCCATGCTCTCTTCTAAGAGTTTTATAGGTTCAGCTCTTGCATGTTGGTATTGAATGTATTTCTATTTAATTTTGCATATGGTGAGACATAATGTCCAACTTCATTATTATGCAATATGGTCATCCAGTTGTCCAAGAGTCATTTTTTTAAAAGAATATCATTTTGCATTGAATGTTCTTCATGCCCCTTTCAAAAGTCTGTCGACTCTGAATACATGGGTTTATTTCTGGACTTTCCATTACTTTTTATTTTTTTAATTATACTTTAAGTTCTAGGGTACATGTGCACAATGTGCACGTTTGTTACATATGTATCCATGTGCCATGTTGGTGTGCTGCACCCATTAACTCGTCATTTACAGTGGGTATATCTCCTAATGTTATCCCTCCCCCAGCCTCCCACCCCAGGACAGGCCCCAGTGTGTGACATTTCCCTCCCTGTGTCCAAGTGTTCTTATTGTTCAATTCCCTCCTATGAGTGAGAACATGCGGTGTTTGGTTTTCTGTCCTTGTGACAGTTTGTTCAGAGTGATGGTTTCCAGCTTCATCCATGTCCCTGCAAAGGACATAAACTCATCCTTTTTATGGCTGCCTATTATTCCATGGTGTATATGTGCCACATTTTCTTAATCCAGTCTATCATTGATAAACATTTGGGTGGGTTCCAAGTCTTTGCTATTGTGAATAGTGCCACAATAAACATACGTGTGCATGTGTCTTTATAGTAGCATGATTTGTAATCCTTTGGGTATATACCCAGTAATGGGATTGCTGGGTCAAATGATATTTCTAGTTCTAGATCCCTGAGGAATTGCCACACTGTCTTCCACAATGGTTAAACCAGTTTACAGCCCCACCAACAGTGTAAAAGTGTTCCTATTTCTCCACATCCTCTCCAGCATCTGTTGTTTCCTGACTTTTTAATTATCGTCATTCTAACTGGTGTGAGAGGCTATTTCACTGCGGTTTTGATTTACATTTCTCTGATGGCCAGTGATGATGAGCATTTTTTCATGTGTCTGTTGGCTGCATAAATGTCTTCTTTTGAGAAGTGTCTGCTCATATCTTTGCCCACTTTTTGATGGGGTTGTTTGATTTTTTTCCTGAAAATTTGTTTAAGTTCTTTGTAGATCCTGGAGATTAGCCCTTTGTCAGATGGGTATATTGCAAAACTTTTCTCCCATTCTGTAGGTTGCCTATTCACTCTGATGGTAGTTTCTTTTGCTGTGCAGAAGCTCTTTAGTTTAATTAGATCCCATTTGTCAATTTTGGCTTTTGTTGCCATTGCTTTTGGTGTTTTTGTCACGAAGTCCTTGCCCATGCCTATGTGCTAAATGGTATTCTTCTAGCACTTTTATGGTTTCAGGTCTAACATTTCAGTCTTTAACCCATCTTGAATTAATTTTTGTATGAGGTGTAAGGAAGGGATCCAGTTTCAACTTTCTACATATGGCTAGCCAGTTTTCCCAGCACCATTTATTAAATAGGGAGTCCTTTCTCAAATTATTGTTTTTGTCACGTTTGTCAAAGATTAGATGGTTGTAGACGTGTAGTTGTTATTTCTGAGGCCTCTGTTCTGTTCCATTGATCTATATCTCTTTTTAGGTACCAGTATCATGCTGTTTTGGTTACTGTAGCCTTTAGCATAGTTTGAAGTCAGGTAGTGTGATGCCTCCAGCTTTGTTCTTTTTGCTTAGGATTGTCTTGGCAATGCTGGCTCTTTTTTGGTTCCATATGAACTGTAAAGTAGTTTTTTTCCAATTCTGTGAAGAAAGTCATTGGTAGCTTGATGGGGATGGCATTGAAACTATAAATTACCTTGGGCGGTATGGCCATTTTCACGAAACCGATTCTTCCTATCCATGAGCATGGAATGTTCTTCCATTTGTTTGTCTCTTCTTTTGTTTCGTTGAGCAGTGGTTTGTAGTTCTCCTTGAAGAATTCCTTCACATCCCTTGTAAGTTTTATTCCTATTTTATTCTCTTTGTAGCAATTGTGAATGAGAGTTCACTCATGATTTGGCTCTCTGTCTCTTATTGGTGTATAGGAATGCTTGTGATTTTTGCACATTGATTTTGTATCCTGAGACTTTGCTGAAGTTGCTTATCAGCTGAAGGAGATTTTGGGCTGAGACGATGGGGTTTTTTAAATATATAATCATGTCATCTGCAAACAGAGTCAATTTGATTTCCTCTTTTCCTAAATGAATACCCTTTATTTCTCTTGCCTGATTTCCCTGGCCAGAACTTCCAATACTATGTTGAATAGGAGTGGTGAGAGAGGGCATCCTTGTTTTGTGCCAGTTTTCAAAGGGAATGCTTCCAGTTTTTGCCCATTCAGTATGATATTCACGGTGGGTTTGTCATAAATAGCTCTTATGATTTTGAGATAGGTTCCATCAATACCTAGTTTATTGAGAGTTTTTAGCATGAAGGGCTGTTGAATTATGTCAAAGGACTTTCTGCATCTATTGAGATAGTCATGTGGTTTTTGTCATTGGTTCTGTTTATGTGATGGATTATGTTTATTGATTTGCCTATGTTGAACAAGCCTTGCATCCCAGGGATGAAGCCCACTTGATCCTGGTGGATAAGCTTTTTGATGTGCTGCTGGATTTGGTTTGCCAGTATTTAATTGAGGATTTTTGCATCAATGTTCATCAGGGATATTGATCTAAAATTCTCATTTTTTGTTGTGTCTCTGCCAGGCTTTGGTAGCAGGATGATGCTGGCCTCACAAAATGAGTTAGGGAGGATTCCCTCTTTTTCTATTGATTGGAATAGTTTCAGAAGGAATGGTACCAGCTCCTGCTTGTACCTCTTGTAGAACTCAGCTGTGAGTCCGTCTGGTCGGTAGGCTATTAATTATTATTAGCCTATATTAATTAATAGCCTATATTAATTATAGATTATTAATTATCTCAAGTTCAGAGCTTGTTATTGGTCTATTCAGAGACTCCACTTCTTCCTGGTTTAGTCTTGGGAGGGTGTATGTGTCCAGGAATTCATTCATTTCTCCTAGATTTTCTAGTTTATTTGCGTAGAGGCATTTATAGTATTCTCTGATGGTAGTTTGTATTTCTGTGGGATCAATGGTCATAGCTTTATCATTTTTTATTGCGTCTATTTGATTCTTCTCTCTTTTCTTCTTATTGGTCTTGCTAGCAGTCTATCAATTTTGTTGATGTTTTCAAAAAATCAGCTCCTGGATTCACTGATTTTTTGAAGGGTTTTTTGTGTCTCTATCTCCTTCAGTTCTTCTCTGATCTTAGTTATTTCTTGACTTCTGCTAGCTTTTAAATGTGTTTGCTCTTGCTTCTGTAGTTCTTTTAATTGTCATGTTAGGATGTCAATTTTAGATCTTTCCTGCTTTCTCTTGTGGGGATTTAGTGCTATAAATTTCCCTCTACACACGGCTTTAAATGTGTCCCAGAGATTCTGGTACCTTGTGTCTTTGTTCTCACTGGTTTCAAAGAACATCTTTATTTCTGCCTACATTGCGTTACCTACCCAGTAGTCATTCAGGAGCAGGTTGTGCAGTTTCCATGTAGTTGTGTGGTTTTGAGTGATTTTCTTAATCTTGAGTTCTAATTTGATTGCACTGTGGTCTGAGAGACAGTTTGTTGCTATTTCTGTTCTTTTACATTTGCTGAGGAGTGCTTTAGTTCCAACTATGTGGTCAATTTTGGAATAAGTGCGATGTGGTGCTGAGAAGAATGTATATTTTGTTGATTTGGGGTGGAGAGTTCTGTAGATGTCTATTAGGTCCGCTTGGTGCAGAGCTGAGTTCAATTCCTGGATATCCTTGTTAACCTTCTGTCTCATTGATCTGTCTAACATTGACAGTGGGATGTTAAAGTCTCCCATTATTATTGTGTGGGAGTCTAAGTCTCTTTGTAGGTCTCTTAGGACTTGCTTTATGAATCTGGGTGCTCCTGTATTGGGTGCATATATATTTAGGATAGTTATCTCTTCTTGTTGAATTGATCCCTTTACCGTTATGTAACGGCTTTCTTTGTATCTTTTGATCTTTGTTGCTTTAAAGTCTGTTTTATCACAGACTGGGATTGCAATCCCTGCTTTTTTTTTTTTTTTTGCTTTCCCTTTGCTTGGTAGATCTTCCTCCATCCCTTTATTTTGAGCCTATGTGTGCCTGTGCACATGAGATGGGTCTCCTGAATCCAGCACACTGATGGGTCTTGACTCTATCCAATTTGCCAGTCTATGTCTTTTAATTGGGGCATTTAGCCAATTTACATTTAAGGTGAATAGGGTTATTTGTGAATTTGATCCTGTCATTATGATGTTAGCTGGTTATTTTGCCTGTTAATTGATGCAGTTTCTTCATAGCATCAATGGTCTTTAAAATTTGGCATGTTTTTGCAGTGGCTGGTACCGTTTGCTCCTTTCTATGTTTAGTGCTTCCTTCGGGAGCTCTTGTAAGGCAGGCCTGGTGTTGACATAATCTCTCAGCATTTGCTTGTCTGTACAGGATTTTATTTCTCCTTCACTTATGAAGCTTAGTTTGACTGGATATGAAATTCTGGGTTGAAAATTCTTTTCTTTGAGAATGTTGAATGTTGGCCCTCATTCTCTTCTGGCTTGTAGAGTTTTTGCCTAGAGATCTGCTGTTAGTTTGATGGGCTTCCCTTTGTAGGTAATCCAACCTTTTTCTCTAGCTGCCCTTAACATTTTTTCCTTCATTTCTACCTTGGTGAATCTGATGATTATGTGTCTTAGGGTTGCTCTTCTTGAGGAATATCTTTCTGGTGTTCTGTGTTTTTCTTGAATTTGAATGTTGGCCTGCCTTGCTCGGTTGGGGAAGTTCTCCTGGATAATATCCTGAAGAGTGTTTTCCAACTTGGTTTCATTCTCCCTATCACTTTCAGGTACACCAATCAGATGTAGATTTGGTCTTTTCACATAGTCCCATATTTCTTGGAGGATTTGTTCATTTCTTTTTACTCTTGTTTCTTTAAACTTCTCTTCTTGCTTTATTTCATTAATTTGATCTTCAGTCACGGATACCCTTTCTTCCACTTGATCAAATCAGCTACTGAAGCTTGTGCATGCATCACGTAGTTCTTGTGCCATGGTTTTCAGCTCCATCAAGTCATTTAAGGTCTTCTCCAAACTGTTTATTCTAGTTAGCTATTCATCTCATCTTTTTTCAAGATTTTTAGCTTCCTTGCAATGGGTTGGAACATCCTCCTTTAGCTCGCAGAAGTTCAAGAAATGGGCCGGGTGCGGTGGCTCACGCCTGTAATCCCAGCACTTTGGGAGGCCGAGGCGGGTGGATCACAAGGTCAGGAGATCGAGACCATCCTGGCTAACACGGTGAAACCCCGTCTCTACTAAAAATACAAAAAATTAGCTGGGCGAGGTGGCCGGTGCCTGTAGTCCCAGCTACATGGGAGGCTGAGGCAGGAGAATGGCGTGAACCCCGGGGGGCGGAGCCTGCAGTGAGCCGAGATCGCGCCACTGCACTCCAGCCAGGGTGAAAGAGCGAGACTCCTTCTTAAAAAAAAAAAAGAAGTTCATTACCAACCTTCTGAAGCCTACTTCAGTCATTCTCCCTCCAGTTTTGTTCCCTTGCTGGTGACGAGCTGCAATCCTTTGGAGAAGAGGCACTCTTATTTTTAGAATTTTCAGGTTTTCTGCTCTAGTTTCTCCCCATCTTTGTGTTTTATCTCCTGTTGGTCTTTGATGTTGGTGACCTACAGATGGGGTTTTGGTGTGGATGTCTTTTTTGTTGATGTTGATGCTATTCCTTTCTGTTTGTTAGTTTTCCTTCTAACAGTCAGGTCCCTCAGCTGCAGGTCTGTTGGAGTTTGCTGGAGTCCACTCCAGACGTTGTTTGCCTGGGTATCACCAGCAGAGGCTGCAGAACAGCAAATATTGCAGAACAACAAATTCAGCTGCCTGATTCTTCCTCTGGAAGCTTTGTCCCAGAGGGTCACCTGCCTGTATGAGGTGTCAGTCAGCCCCCACTGGGAAGTGTCTCCCAGTTAGGCTATACAGGGGTCAGGGACCCACTTAAGGTGGCAGTCTGTCTGTTCTCAGAGCTCAAACACTGTGTTGGAAGAACCACTGCTCTCTTCAGAGCTGTCAGACAGGGACATTTAAGTCTGCAGAAGTTTCTACTGTCTTTTGTTCAGCTATGCTCTGCCCCCCCAGCGGAGGAGTCTATAGAGGCAGGAAGCCTTGCAGCACTGCAGTGGGCTCCACCCAGATCGAGCTTCCCAGCCACTTTGTCTACCTACTCAATCCTCAGCAATAGCAGACACCCCTCCACCTGCCGGGCTGCTGCCTCACAGGTTGATCTCAGACTGTTGCGCTGCAGTGAGCAAGGCTCCTTGGGTGTGGGACCTGCCAAGCCAGGCATGGGATATAATCTCCTGGTGTGCTGTTTGCTAAGACCTTTGGAAAAGTGCAGTATTTAAGTGGGAGTGTCCCATTTTTCAAGGTACAGTCTGTCACAGCTTACCTTGGCTAGGAAAAGGAAATCCCCTGACCCCTTGCCCCTATCGGGTGAGGCAATGCCCCACCCTGCTTCGGCTCACCCTCCGTGGGCTGCACCCACTGTCCAACCAGTCCCAGTGAGATGAACCAGGTACCTCAGTTGGAAATGCAGAAATCACTCATCTTCTGCATTGATCATGCTGGGAGCTGCAGACAGGAGCTGTTTCTATTCAGCCATCTTGGAACGGGACTCTTCTCCATTATTTTTTTATTCACCTATATGTTTATCCTTATACCGTACCACAATGTCTTGGTTACGGTTGCTTTGTAGTAAATTTTGAAGTTGAGAAGTGTCAGTGCTCCTACTTTTTTCTTCCTCAAGATTGTTTTGGCTATTCAGGGTTTTTGTAATTTCATTTAAATTTTAGATTAAGCTTGTCAATTTCTACAGAAAAATTCTGGGATTCTTGCAGTAATTTCGTGGAATCTCTAGATCAGTTTGAGGGATATTGTCATCTTAATAATGTTTTTTTTTCAGTCTATGAACAAGAAACAATTTTCCATTGATTTCGATCTTTTTAAATTTCCTTAAACACTGTTTTGTAGTTTTCAGAGTATAAGTTTTGCACTTCTTTTGTTAAATTTATTTTTAAATTTTTTATGCTATTTTAAAGGAAGTTGATTTCGTAATTTTGTTTTTTGCATTGTTCATCCCAAGTGTATAAATATACAATGTATTTTTCTGTATTGATCTTATATCCTCCCACCTTGCTGAATTTGTTATTACTTCTAAGAGTTTTTTAGTGGATTCTTTGTCCATGTACAAGATCACATCACCTACAACAGAAATAGTTTTACTTCTTTTTATTGTTTTGGCTCTTCTTAATTTCTTTTACTTTCAGACCACCCTGCTTAGAACCCAGAGTGCACTGCTGAACAGAAGTGCTGGTAATAAAAATTATTGCCTTGTTCCTGATCTTAGGGAGAAAGGATTCAGTCTTTCACCATTAAGTATGATGTCAGCTTTACATTTTTGTAGCTACCGATCATCAAGTGAAAAGTTGCAATCTATTCCTAGTTTCTTGACTGTTTTTATCATAAAAGTTTGTTCGATTTTTCTTCATCTAGTAAAATGAGCATGTGTTGATTAAATTATTTGACCTGATATATTACATCAATTGATTGCATATATAATTGCTGCATGTAAATTTTAGGGTTGATATTTCTTTTCTTTTGCTGAAATATAAAAAGTATTATGTCACTTTCTTCTGATATCCATGGTTTCAGATGAAAAATCTTGTGTCATTTTCCCTTCCTTCCCTCATCCTAAATAAAAATAAAAAAGAAAACAGATAATGCACTAATTCCTACCCATCCTGCAGTAACCAAATCAATTGTTTCTTCTTTTTACATCTTTATCTTAAGTATCTTATTTTTAGTTGCAATTTTTTTAATATCTAACATTTTTGCTTATCCCTGCTAGTCTGTGAATTTCATGAAGACATTAACTCTATCTAATCCAATTTTATACCTCAACATCTAGGACAGTGTATTATAAGCAGTAGATATTGGTTACTTCATCAAATTAAGTAAAATTATTCTACAGTCTCTTCTCTCTGAGTGAAACATTAATTTGTTTTTAAGAGGCTTAATTTCATTTTTAGGCTCAACATCTGTCCACACAAAGACATTTCTTAAATTTCATTGGAATAAATAGAAAGTCAGTTTTGAAATACAAATGTTCTCTCTTCACACTCCTTTAAGGAACATGAAGTAAATAGCAAAACTGTATTTCTTTGCTGTAAAATGAAGAATGCTGTTCTTGAAATTAGTAGCACCGTGAACTGCAATTTACATTCAGAAATTATGAACACATCTATTTTATTTTTTTAAAAGACAGTGTTTTCCCCAGAAAAATACAGATCCATGCTTTACTCTGTTTCATTCAAATATATGGCTGTAAATCAGGCATCAAGTGGAATGCATGAAAACTTGGTGTGCAGAAGCACTTCTGAATAACCAAAAATTGAGATCAATGAAGCTAATCTGAAATCCCTTTGACAAATCTGTTGTGCATTTAATAACTTTTTTTACCTAGAGAAGCAAAAAGAAATCACAGGATTTATTATATGCTACAGAATGATACACACCTAAGTGTTGAATAGAACCTCCAGAGAGCCATCAGTTTATTTAAAGAGAACTTGGAAATGCAAGAGAGATCCCTCTGCCAAAGGAAGTTCTTAATATATGGGTCCCGCCAGTGTGCTGGGTTTGTTAACAAGTTTCTGTACCAATACACAAGGCTACAAGCTTTTCTTAAGACACTGCCTACAATGTTTGTTCAAGAACGTCTATTTTGAAGCAGCATACCACACTTTTTAAGCCTTCTTTTCTACACACACACACACACACACAAACACAAACATACACACACACAATGGTCTTTGTTTTAAAATTATGTTAATAAAAGTTTGTATTACATTCACAGTATGAGCCTCTTTATTCCAAACTTTTATGAAATCTGGAACACTAATTATGCAGCATTTCAATACAGGGCATGTAATTCTGTGTGTGTGACAAATTCTTTCACTTCATTGATCATCAGAGACGGTTTTGAATGAATTTGTGTCAATATTTCTTTCTTTGGGAATTAAAGTTTGTGATTATGAATGTTCACGCCTAATATTTTCTTAAAGTCACTCAAAACCACTTTACTGAGTACCCATCCTACATTATTAACTACAGCAGTAGATCCTAGACCTGGAAACACATTGGAATTCTATGAGGAACTTTTTGAAAATGAACTCACTTCGAAACCACTGAATCAAAAACTCAGGGTGAAGGAAAGAATAAAATCAGGATTCTACCAGCGCTGCAAGTTTGGGAACCAGTGCACCAAGCACTCTGTCAAATCTATTAGGGGCTATGAAGTTGTATGAGTTAAAATTCTTCAAATTAAAGGAAAACCTAATTCAAACTGAATTTCAAGTGAATAGAAACAATGGTTTAAAGCTGCTCTTAAACTTGGAAGCCATAATAAATGGTTATTTTTAAGCCATTGAATTTTGAGGTGGCTTCTAAGGAGCATCATTTGTGGCAAGAGATAATTGGTGCAACTATAGTTGGAATCGCTGCATGAAGCTGAGCGCTGCACAATCGTAAGTGAGGCCTGAACCTGTGGCTGGGGCAACCTGTGGCTGGCGCAATGTTATGAGCCAGTTAGCTTAAGTCCATTTACTTGAAGTAAATACTGTGTTGATGAGGATAGTAATACTAGAACCAGTCAGGGACTTTCTCCGGAGCTGGGATGCTGCACTAAGAGAAATTCTTAGTGATCTCTTTAGGACAAAGGCCAAAAGCTCTTTAACACTATGAATGGAAGATTGTTGCTCTACTTGAGGTCACTGCATGCAGAAAGATTATTTAGGGTTACTACAATTTTTAAATTAATATTTAATGTATTAAAGCTATAATTTCAAAGGCTTAGTTTTTATAAAGTATTTGGATTTAATTTACAAACATGTGATTCTATTTATAAATTCAGAAATTAAGAATGACTTTTAAAAGAGATTTTACAGCTTAGTTAATTAAATCTTGTTAAATATTTTAAACAGCATTTATACATTTAATATATTTGATTTTCTTTTATATGCAATTCAACTATCTGAATATCAAACGAAACTGCTCCAAGAACTTAACTGATTCCTATAAACCTAATAAATTACAGATATAAATACAGTTAATCTTAAATGATCTTACATACTCTAATATTATTTGCAAAACCTTGAAGAATTATTTAACTTAAAATGATAAGCTTAAGACAATTATTCAAGTATATATTTTAAACTAGAATCACAAGATTTGTCTGGTAGATCAGTGCAATTGTTTGAATGTGTTCCCCAAATTCATGTGTTGAAAACTAAATTGCAAATGCAACAAAGTAGAGAGGTGGGGTCTTTAAGTGGTGATTAGGTCATGAGGGCAGAACCCTCATGAATGGGTTAATGCCATTAGCGAGGGAGTGATTAAGTTATCTTGGAAGTCGGCTCCTGAAAAATGGTGAGTTAGGCCCTCTCTTTCCCTCTCATTCATGTGGTGCCTTCTGCCATATATGACTCAAGAAGGACGTCACCAAATGCAGCCCTTTGATTTTGGACTCCCCAGCCTCTGGAACCATAAACCAAATAAATTTTTTTCATGATAAATTACACAGTCTGTGTTATTCTGTTTTACCAGCACAACACAGACTAAGACAATCAATGATCATTAACTAGAGGTAGTATTTCTGCCTCCCTGGGGGTTGGGGGAGCTTTTGATGTGTGAGCAGGTACTTTGGTTGTCGCAACGCCCAGGGACTACTATAGGCATTTAGAGGGTGGTGATTAAGAATGTTAACAGTCCTGCAATATATGAGAGCCCAAAGCATGCCCCTTGAGTATATTAGATAATGTTGTAGCTTTGATTCTTCCAGAAGCTGACCCTGACATGATTCAAAAGTAAGTAATCTATTTGGGAATAAAGGAAACACTGATTGGTAAATGAGAAGCAAGACAGGAAAGGAAAAAGATCAATGAAGTGTGCTTTACCAAGCAAGTTACCACTGAGGGCAATAAGGACATAATTCAACTGAGGAAGCTTTAAGAGTAAATGTAAATTTATGTCAATGTCTGAGTTATCTTGCCATAGTTATGAGAAAACTGGGGTAGTGATTCACCAATTTCCATCAGTAATTGACTGAGGGCTGCTTCAGCGGGTAAGTCTCCTGCACTTCAGCCAAAGCAAAGAGGATCCTTGCAGCCAGAGAAATTCTCTAAGGCCAGAAAAAAAAAAAATGCTTTCTACTTTCAGGGGGTGTTGAAAGCACACGGAACAGACATCAAATAACTTTAATTTGGGGATTTAATCAATTGACTCCTTAATTCCCTTTGAGTATAGGTATGAAAATCCAAAGGAGGCTGTTAATTTCAGCTTTGAGGCTTCAGAGAATCCGATCAGCAAGAATTTGATCCTCCTTTCCTTTCTGGAGGTAAACTATGGTTGCTTTGAAATACCGAATCCTAGAAAATTGGACACAATGAGAATAGAAAGGCAATGTTGGTTTCAGTCTTCAAGAAGTCACTTCAACTTGGTAGCTGTCTTGTTGTGTTTGCTGGTGGATGGTGAGAGATTTTACACTCCTCATTCTCAAACAGTGCTTTGAAAAGGCGCTAAGATTTGAATCCCAAGGGAAAGTCTATCAAAGGAAAAATGGAACTGAGCTGAAATTAAAAATGTTAAGCAATGTTTCTTAATGACTGTGCCCATGAAAGTATTTCATGGGGGTACATGAATAGTCTGAAATTAAGTGTCAACTTTTGTGCATGTATATATCTTCCTGGAGAGAGAGTCCACAGCTTTCATTAGTTTCTCTAATGAGATATTGCCTTCATAGGAAAAGAACAAGCATTTATTTAATATGAGAAAACGAGTAGTAGAGGAGGAGAGAGGAGGAAGGGAGAGAAAATAACCAAGATTCATAAATATCAAGTATTAATTGAATCATAAAGCCTCATAAGAACACTGCTTTGATGATGAAGAGCTAAGACTTTGAAAGATTAGATTTTCATATTCAAGGACACAGTGGGTAAGTGGTGCCACTGACAGTCCAACTCCAATGCTCTTCTAACTCTAAAGCTTGTGCCATCTCTATCATGCATGCTGTTGTATCCAGAAGGTTCTGAAGTGAGTCCTTTGAATGTGTAATTACTTTTAATAGTCAGGAGAGAGAAGGAACCCAATTTTACCTAAATTAAAATGATCCAGGTGAAACTTGAAATGCAGACTGTTTTAATACGGCTATCCCCTCTACAATCTACAAATGTCAGCCTCATGGCTTCAGTGATTACCGAGACTGTACCTAGAATGATGGATACTGACATTAAGTTTCTTCATTGCCATGGAAAAAGAAGAAATGGAAGCTATAACCCATCCCTGGGCAATTAAACTAAACTCATTAGAATTACCCTGAAATTATCAACATATGGTAGTTTTTAAAATTTAAACTGAATTTCATCTCAGTAGGGTAAGAAGTTTTAAAAGTTCCAAATTGTTATATAGTAAGCTTAGAAATCTTACGTCCTCACAATCTTATTTTTTCCTTCACGATTTCCCTAATATTTTACCAGAGGGATATTGGAGACCTCCTCATTACTAAATATAATAACTCATGTTTCAAATAATTTAACTATTATTTTCCATACAGAAATATTACATTTTTATTGTAATCAATTTAAAAAACACAGATAAAGAAAATAAAAACCAAACAGGCCACACAAATATTGCCAAATCCTGCCTTATAACATGTAAACTGTGAGCCATTTGGTACCCAGAATACCTTATGTTGAGATGGTAGAGAAAGATACGATTTTTAAATAAATATTATATAGACTAAAATATGCATATATCGGGGGAGGTCATAGGATCCTCACCCCCACCATGTTGTCTCATGGAGATAATGCACAAAGAGGCAGAATAGGAGAGGCCAGAAGTGAGACTGGTTTCCCTCAAGAAAGGGCAGAGAAGAAGAGGTAGAAAAAGATTGAGTCCTGGAAGGCAGAAAAGGGAGACTAGCACAGGATGAATCATGGGGCAACTTTTCCAGGGTCTTGTAACTGGGACTAAAAATTAAACAGTCTATTTATACTTTCTTTCATTTCTTGTATCTTCAACACATTTGAGTCTATTCTGCACCGTGCAAGGTCCCAGGGCAACGGAGATGGGAAAGACCTGCCCTCAGGATGCTGATAGCCTAATGAGAAAACTACATGGACGTCAACAAGCAATTCCAAAGTAGTGTGATATGTCCCCTGATAAGGGTAAGCATGGGATACCACAGGGCAGAAGCACCCAATCTAGATTGGGTCCTGGGAGAGGTTAAGCTCAGAGGAAACTTTCTAAAGGTGCTCACAGGTAGCCAGGAACAGCAGGACAAATAGAAGTTAGTCAGACAAGGGGCACCAGGAAGACTTGTCAGTGGAAGAGGTTCTATTAAAAACAGCATGGTCTTACAAAAATGGCAAGTCAGTTGACTCATATTTATACAAGATGCAGGAGCCTAAAGGAGACAGAAGCTTGGTAATATTTTCCTGCCCTCTTCACACAAACATACACATATAGTGTGAATATATATTACATATGGATGTCCAGATAGCTATTCTCAATAACATACATTTAGTTCATCATAAACATATTGAAATATAATTAAGACAAGAAGAAGCAAAGAATAAAATTTAAAGCCAGGCAGATTTCAGGAGGCACACAAAAAAGAACTCTATTACTGCATTCTTGCATTACTATAAAGAAATGGCTGAGACTGGGTAATTTATAAATAAAATGGGTTTAATTGGCTTAGTTTTGCAGGCTGTACAGGAAGCGTGATGCAGGCATCCGATTCATTTCTGGGGAAGCCTCAAGAAGCGTATAATCATGGTGAAAGATGAAGGGAGAGTAGGCATGTAACATTGCCAGAGCAGAAGAAAGACAGAGAAGCAGGAGGTGCCACACACTTTTAAAACGACCGAATCTTGCAGGAACTCACTCACTGTGGTAAGGACAGTACCAAAAGGATGGAACTAAACCAGTCCAATCACCTCCCACCAGGTCACGCCTCCAATATTAGGGATGACATTTGAATATGAGGTTTGGACAGGGACAACATCCAAACTATATCAAGCACATTTCTACTAGGATAGTTATCAACAGAAAAAAAAAAAAATCAAAGAAAGGAAGAAAAGTGGGAGGGAGGAAGGGGAGAGAGGAACAGAAAGAGGGGAGAAGATGTACAACTTGAAAAAGCAAAGGGTTCTCAATCACTGGATGTATTTTAATGCAGGAAATTACTGCATTCGACAACATTTATACTATGTAATGTTAAATGTATCTTCCTTCCCAGCATTCTATGACTTTATGATTTAGGGTCAAATTAATGACAATAATATTTCTGGGATGTGGGATCTTTATTTTACAATTAAAAAATACTATAAAATTCTTTCAAAGCCTTTTCTTGCCTCCTAATTAAACATTTAAGACTACAATAAGTACAGAAAGATATATTAAAATATGCTACATTAAGAAACTCCAGTGATTACTCATTTTATGTTAATTATTATCCTTCATTTATTATTTCTGATGCAGTGCTTTGAACAGAGTAGGTTTTCAATAAATCTATTGACTTTTGATTTCTTCAGAATAGGCTTTCTTACGTAAAAAGTACCCACATCCATTTCGGTAACTATTTTAAACAGATCCCTATTTGACAAAACACGTACCCAACATAAAAATCACCATAAACAAAGGAAGAATGAAAGTAACAAATTGGAAAAACAAAAGAAATAGGATTGATATTCAGAATACTTCAAAATCTTATATAGATTGATGTGTAAAAATAGAAAGGCTGAGCAAAGAATATAAACAGAAATGCAAAAAAAAATCACAGGAAGAACCTCATTTTCACTAGTAATCATGGCAAAACAAACAAAAATAATGAGATGGTAGATTTTTGGCCAACAGACTGGCAAGATCTTAAACATTCGCATAAAAGAATTATGTTATGTGTACTGCAGCTTTTTGGAGACATTTTTGACAATATGTGTTAAATTGTCTGAATATGCTTTACTCAGATGCAGTCATCATTTCACCTGTTAGATTTTCTCCTCTAGAATTAATTGCATGTGTGTGCAAGGAGGCTTTTCATTATAATTATTTAAAAAGACAAGAAATAATATGAATATCCTGCCATAGGTATGATTAAATATATTATGGTACATTCACAAAACAGATGATATGCAGATATTAAAATATAGTTTTATCATTTTTAAAAGAATATATTTACATATAATTAATATAAAAGAAGCAAAAGCATTCACATTGAAATGGAGATTTGTTTCTTCAGGGGCTGAAACAGAGATAGGAAAACCAAAGGTAGGTCAAAAGAGAAATGTTTATTTGTATTATGTGATTCATTTTATCTTACATGGAAACCATGTCTTATGTGTAAAGTTAATCAACGTTTTAAATAAAAGAAAGGAAAAAAAGACAATGTTGTATCACCTCCTACAATTTTGGATGAAGGGAATAGAGATATCACTTACTTTAAACTCCCAAATTTAAGTATGTAGGACTTAGGCCCCAAAATTTGAAACTAAAAAAGGACATGCTCCTTGGGTCCTGCTGACTCAATTCGGCTGATTCAAATCCAGTATTCTTCCATGCCCCCCAAATGCACTGAAAATATTCTTTAATTTTAAGCACAATATCAGTAATTTTTGTGATTTAGATGACGAAGATCCTGAGGGTAGTAAGTCTTCAATAAGTATAAACAGATGGGTACATCCCCACTATAGGGAGCAGAATTGGGTAGAAATTAATTATAACCACATTGCTTCCCCTAGATTAATCGTAATGAGCTAGTTGTGATGCTTCTACATGTACTGCATGATAGTAGTCGATTGAAGAGTTTATGGTCTTAATTATTTATTATTAAAGGGGTCATTTTGAGGTACAGAGTAACATTCAATTAGAAAAAAAAATAGAGTACATGCATTTGTTTAAACCAGAATTTACAAGGCAGAATGGTTGCAAGCCCAATAAACACTCAAAAGATTACCTCAAGAACTGGAATTTAGTGATGATTCTACCAGTGATAATATAAGATAATGTGAATTTTTTATTTTTAATTTTTGGGGATAGTAGGTGTATATATTTATAGGGTACATGAGATGTTTTGATACAGACAGGCAATGTGAAATAAGCACATCATGGAGAATGAGGTATCCATCTCCTCAAGTATTTATCCTTTGAATTACAAATATCTAATTACACTCTAAGTTCTTTTAAAATGTACAATTAAGTCATGATTGATTGGAGACACCATGAATTTGTGAATGCGGATGTTTGCTGTAGCTTCTAAATAGTTCAATTAAGGAAAAAATCAACTCTTGTCTGCAGATAATTGAACATTGCAATGTTGGGTGGGATCGACTGCTTTACCCCTATATCATTTCAGCAGGGAGGCTTTCTGCTGTTCACATTTACTAAAAGAGAACTGAATCTTTGATGTTCAACGTAAGGATCAAGTAACAACCAGGGATCACTTCAGTGCAGGAGGGAAAAAAAAGCATTTGGCTCTAGGTCTAAATTCTACTCCATTGTTCATTTACCAAAACTAAAATTATAATAAAAACAAGATTATGGACTTTATATAGGCCTATAAAATAACTCTGGAAAACTGCAGATCCAGAAAAAAATCAAAAACTTCAGTATCAGCTGTAAAACTTTCTAAAAATGAAACAATATAATAAAGAACAGAGGTAGAATTTGGCTCTGAATTGAGTTGCCCACCTGCAAGTTATTTTTAGGCGTCCCCAAGATGGAAAAGAAAACATTAAAAAAAAAACTTTCCACAAGTCCCCATCACAAGTGCTCTGTGGTTGAATCTTCACTCTGAATCCAAACCAAGCCTCAGCGCAGCTATGCAAGGACTTAGAATAAACTAAGTTTAGAGGAAAACAAACAAAAGAAGATAAAAGGAAAGTCAAACTTGTCCATGTGTAGAAAGAAAGAAAACGATTTTAGCTAATTATTTTAAAGGTTTTTTTTATTTTCTCCTTATTCATACTCGAAGATAATTATTATGCTCACTGACAAACAGGCCATGAGACAGGTTACTTGAGGGAAAGCTTTCTCTCTCTTTCTGGCTCCCAGAAAGTACCCAGATTGGGCAATAGAGATTTATTTTTCAAATTGGGTGGAAGAAACAGAAGAAAAAAAAAAGAACCCTGTGATGAGAAATGTCCTTTGTCCCTTCTAATATACTTTCTTTACAAACCCTAACTGTGGTATTAATGAAATGGCAATGAGATCAAAAAGAGAGTGCCCACTTATAATGATTCTTCTATTGGGAGGATGACACATCCTAAAATTGTCCAACGACAACAAAATATAGCCTGAAAACCATTATTACTGGGCCTGATTTCTTTCCCAGGAAATTCTAAAAACTGCATTTCATATTACAATAGGCTAACCATTCAACATATACCCCCTTTCAAGACTAATTTTTGGGGTAAATGGGGTATATTCAGAAAGGTCCATGTTAGGTTTAGGTACAATATAGAGGCTTCAGGTTAATTAACAATGTGAGGAAACTGTGAAACTAGGAGTTTTCTCTGCAGCCATCCCCAGTCTGGCTTCTGTCACCACCACCCCCATGGAACCATTCCTGGAAGGTTACCAGCATCCCTTTGCCAAATGTTGTGGACACTTGTCAGCTCATCTCACGCAGCCTCTCAGCTGGCTGTCCCTGCCTTGATGTGGTCACACTCTGCTCCTTTTCCTCCTCCACTTCTGGCCGCTGCTTTTCTGTCTCTGTGTTGTGTCATCTGCTTCTATATCTTGCCTTCGGTCTACAGGCACGCAGGAGGCTTCAGTCCTCAGCCTCTTTGCTTCCTGGTCTTCACTCTCTTCCATTTAATCACAACTCTCAGAGCTTTTAATACCACCTCAAGCCTCTGCCTCTCTTAAAAATCTGCCCTGAGCTTCATCCTCTTATATCCCAATATCTATTTGATTTCTCTACCAAAATAATGAATAATTATTAAAAACTTAATAAGGTTCAGAAAATAACTCTATTTTTTCCCTCAAAACCTGTTCCTTTCCTTCTTTTCTACTTTGTTAAATGACAATACAGTAAAGACTTAAAAAGTCATTCTTAAATCCTCCTTTTTCCTGAGCCCTGACAGTCAATCCATAATAAATCATTTATGTCTGTCTCTGCAAACATACCTCAAATGCGTTCTCTTCTCTCCCATCTGCACCGCTACTCATTTGGCCTCAGGTCCTCTTCACCTTCACCTGGAGTGTAGCTATTGCTTCCTAACTGCCCCCTCAGCCCCCGCTTCTGGAAATGCCCACCTTTAATCTGGTTTGCATAGAGCAGGTAGAGTAATTGTTTTAAAAGTGTAAATCGTGTCTTGCCATTGAACATGAACATATAAAATTTCTCCTTTGGTTAACATTCTTTAATGGTTTTCTCCTGTAGCAAATCCAAAGTTCTCAATAAGATCTCAAAGGCCCAACCTTATTTTCCCTCTCCAATTCACATACTACCTACCCATTATGCTTATAACCCTTTCTTTTACTCAGTAAAATCAAGCTCTTTACTTCCCCCGGGCCTTTGCACTTGCCAGCCCCCGGCTCCTCACTCTTCTTCAGAATACTGGCCCTTCTCATCTTCAGGACTTAACTTTCCCCATCACTGTCCACAGTTTGTGTCTCCTGTATTAAATAGTTTATTTCCTGCAGAACCCTTATCATGGAAATAATCTTGGTTTTGTTGTTGTTGTTGTTTCTGTATTGCCTGTCTCCCTTACTTCTGATGAACAATCACTGCTGCTGTCAACCAGTGTCTATAGCACTGTCACTGGTATCCTGTAGGCATTAAATATAGAAAGGTGAATGAATGATTGATTGAGTGAATAAATGAGTGTTGGCAGCAGAAAGGGAAGGAGTAAAATATCACCGGCACAGTGGAACCCATAGTCCAGTGGTTGAGGTAGAAATGAACACTTATAAACCTGTGTTTACTGCACATAGTGCTTCTTTTTTCTTTTTTTTTTTTTTTTTCATTTACCTCAGTAATTGTAAAAGGGCTTCAAGCCACACTTCCTAAGACACTTCTACAAACACTCTTAAGTCTGGCATCATACAGTGAGGTTACAGAAATGGAGAACTGTGGCAAGTCCTGGAACATCACTATGGAAGAGCAGTAACATTTATGGGAATGAATTGATAATATTCATTAAGGCTATTTTATTTTTTGAGCACAAAAATAGTTTTGATAAGATAGGATGAGTGAGAGGCTTAGAAGGAATGACTCTGTGGCAAGAAACAAGCATTCAGCAAATGCCAGGAACTTTCCCTCAAATGCACTGCTACCATCACTGCCTAGCAAATCCCTATTGATCCTTTAAGAACCAGTTCAAATGTCTTCCTCTCTATGAAGCCTTTGCATTTGAGCAATCACTTCTTCTACTGGGCCCCTATGGACTTCTGTCATGCCACTCACTGCAATGGATGGTGATAGGTAGTTGACACATTGTCTTAGTTAGCTCAAGCTTCCAGAACAATATACCATAAACTAAGTGCCTTAAACAACAGATTATTTTTTCATAATTCTGGATCCTGGGAAGTTCAAGATCAAGTGTCAGCCAATTTTCTTTTTGGTGAGAACTCTCTTCCTGTCTTATAGGTGGCTGCCATCCCACTGTGTCCTCGCATGGTGGAGAGAAAGAGATCTGAGGTCTGCTCCTCTTCTTCTAAGGATACCAGTTCTATTGAAGTAGAACACCCCCCTTATGACCTGTTAACCTTATTCCCTCCACACAGAACCTATCTCCATATATAGTCACATTGGGGACTAGGCCTTCAACATACCAATTTGTGAAAGGACACATTTAGTCATAACACATGTCTATTTAATAGGATCCAGTCATGGCCATGTTTTAATCCTAGCACTTGCCACTGTACCTAGAACAGATTAAGTTCTCAAAAGACAAATTTTCAATGAATTAATGAATGAGTGAATGTATGAATGAAGAAATCCTAGATAAAGTTGATACTATTTTGGAATATAATTCGATTTTTATTTTGTTGTACAGTTATGCCATTTGATTATTTTTGATTTATCAGAATCAGCAGCTTGCAGTGGAGAATACCAGTAATGTAAAGTTCCAAGATCCAACAAAATGAGGCTGGCTGTGTGACACTGAACTAATTTATTCCGTTATTTTAGTCATTAGATTAAAGACAAGCTACTATATTTCAATACTCTAAGTAGCTTGAATTTCATGCATTGTAAAATTAAATGCATTTCTTAGGATGGAAGAATTGGAAAGAACATTTTAAACATTAGAAAATCAACTGCTTCTCTTATATCTCATTTTACACTAAGCCTTGACCATGATATTTGATTTACAGCCAATAAATATTGAAAACTCTATTTCAGAGAAATAGAGTTCATGAGCTCTAACTTTCTTACTTGATGTTCTCAATAACTATTATCTTATTGCCTTAAGTTGCTCTCTTGAACACTCTGATAATTAAAAGAAATGAAAAATAATGCCCAATTTTGTGGTATTGCCCCATGAATTAACCCATTGTATTCATAAACTCAAACCTCAGTGAATTTCCATTGGTTAAATATAAGAAGAAAGCATCAAAAGTATACACAAATGCTATTGCAAGAAAGAAAGAAAGAAAAAGAGTCAACCCATAGGCTTACCCAAGGAAAAAGGAAAATATTTGTATTTCTTTCAACTGTCTATATAGTATCATGGAAAATAACTTTTCCAAATTAGAAATTACATAAACCTGTTCACCTTCCATCTTAGGAAAAAGTATTTACATGAAATCAGATATGGATAAAAATATTAAATATACATTTAAAATAGATATATCTATATCAATTTTCTCTCATTCTGACCATTGTAATTTCATACCCATGCTTTTTGTAACACCACCACCCCATAGGTATTCTTCATCCCCAACACTCTGCTCTACTTTTTTTATTTTTTCCTCCAGCACTTACTGCTTTCTCACTAGGTAGCTGACTATGTGAATATAGTATGCTATGTAGTCGACTTCTTTATTATATTTATTTTTTAGTTTATGATTTGCATATTGTAAAAATCCATGCTGTACTAGGACATGGGTTTTTGTTTTGTTTACTGATGATTTCAAGCTCCTAGAACACTGCCTGGCACAGAGCAGGCACTGAATAAATATTCACTGAATTTGTAAAGTATTTAAAGTGTTTATTATTTTTAAACGATGAGTATCTCCTTAGTCATTCTTGATTTCATCACGCACAAATTAAATACACTGCAATTTTGTCAACATTTATAAATAGATGCCTATTTAATGTTTACAAATTCTCTAGTTTCAAATGTTAACATTTTTTGTTTAAGTATGATCTAAGGGAGAAATAAATTGAGGTAGTTCAACAAGCAAACCAAAAAGTAACTGACAACTTACTTTCAAAAATATTCTGATGATCTAAGCTATGTACATTTCAATTAGTGATTTCTCCCCTATTACTTTATTTACCTTTGTGTATTCTACTTTTGTATCTATTCATTTACTACTGTATTTGCAATTAATTACTTACTCTATTGGCTTCATTCATTTAGCTCACATCGACCTATACATTTCTTAGTTGCAGGATTTTCTACAGAATACAAGCAAAGCATCATTTGATCAGGCAGTATCAAAGCCCAGCAAAAGCAAATTTGAATAGTCTGTATTTTCGATGTCATTTTCTTCCTATCCATTGCCTTTCAGCAATTCTAAGGTCAGCTCTGCCCTGTGCTCCATCTTCACACATCTTCATTCTGTCACTCAGCTCTGTCTCTCAATGCTTAGCACTCTCTGAAGACAATTCAAACTGCTAAGTTGTGATAATTACAGGAGGTTCTTCATTGCTCAAAGAATTTCCAAAACCTTGAATGTGTATCTGTTTATGGTAACACGATTCTTCAGAGGATTGATGCTTCAGTCAGAGAATGAGACTTCTCTTGGATTTCATGGATGAAATGAAAATGGCATTTGGGCAGAAGTCCTGAGTGTAAGACCTGGCTTTAATACTAACCAGATATATGGCTTGGGTTAGATGCTCTTTAATAGCAACAGCCATGTCTACTCTAACAAGTAGTTATAAGATGCAATGCTTCTGAGAAAAGCTGTGGAAACTGTAAGCTGCCATTCCAGGGTGTTCCAAATTCTCTTCTAAAATACATTAGGAGTTCCTTAATATGTTAATAAATGTTCTATAAAATATGGCCAAATAAACTAGAATGGGCATCTGAGCCTTTAATTTGCTAATGTACATAATGAATCTCTAAAAGGAAAATGTAGTGTGCTTTACTTTCTCCATTGTATTTTCTTAAATATAAAAGCCTTTCTCAAGCTTTATCAGTTCTTCTGCCCTGCAGAATAAAATATCCATTAAGTGCTGGGCCATAGAAGTGTTGATTATTTTGATATTATATAAGTAACTAATTAAATAACCTGTTTAAAAGGCTGATCTATAGAAAACTGAAAGTTATTTGTTATGTATAGCTCTTTCTTTAAATACAACTTCCAATTTTGAAATTTTTGAGTATTCCTTATCAAAATATATTTATTCTATAATTCCTTTATAACAGCAATTAAAAGGATAAGATACTTATCTAACTTTAACAACAGAACTGCAAGAATGTTGCAGTGGAAATGACAAAATATTATTGAGGGAAATTAAAGTAGATCTAAATAATTGGAGAAGAATTTCACATTTATGTATTGGAAGATTCAGTCTCTTACACATGGCAATTATTTTCAACTGATCAATAGATTCAACACCAACCCTATCAAAATTCCAGGAGGCCTTTTCGCAGAAAGTGAGAATTGGTCCTAAAATTTATATGGGACTGGTGATGTTTAATTTTATGTGTCAACATGACTGGGCTAAGGGATGCCCAGATAGCTGGTAAAATATTATTTCTGGGTATGCCTATGAGTGTGTTCCTGGAAGTGATTTATTATTTGAATCAGTAGATTGAGTAAATAGGATCTGCCCTCACCAGTGTGGATAGACATTATCTAATCTGTTGGGAGTTAAATACAGCAAAATGGCAGGAACAAGTGAGTCCTCTCTGTTTTCTTGAGTTGGAACATCCAAATTTTCCTGCTCTCAGAAATTACAGCTCTTGGTTCTCAAGCCTTCCAATTCTGGGACTTACAGCAGTTAGCCCCTCCTCCACTCCCATTTCTCAGCCCTTCAAATTTGGGCTGAATTGCACAACCAGCTTTCCCAGTTTTCCAGCTTGCAGATGGCATATTATAGGACTTCTCAGCCTCTATTATCTTGTGAGCCAATCCTTAGAATAAATCTTCTCTTACATAGTTACATATATCTTACTGATTCTGTTTCCTTGAAGAACCTTGACTAACATGAGATTGCAAAAAACCTAAAACAGCCAAAATAATTTTGAAAAAATAGAATGGGGCTGAGAGGCTTTAACTTTACAATTTCAAAAGTATTGGAAAGCTACCATAATCATGACAGTGTGATACCAGGATAAGAGTAAATATGCAGGTCAACTGAACAGGGTTAAGACTTCAGAAATAAAGCCTTATATTTATAGTTAATTTACTTTTGACAAAGGTGTCAAGGAAAAGGATAGATATTCTAGAGATGGTACTATGATAATTGTTCATCCATGATAATATGAACTTAGATTTTTACCTTTCACTAAGTAAAAATTAACTTAAAGATTATTATAATCTTACAAAAAGAGTTACAACAGTAAAACTTTTGGTAAATATCATAGGATGAAATCTTCTGAAATTTGGGTTAGGCAATGAAGTGTTAGCTATGACACCAAAGCAAAGTTAATGTAAGAAAGAAAAGGTGATAAAGTAGAGTTCATCAAAATTCAATACATCTATACTTCAAAAGACATCATTAAGAAAATGAAAAAAAAGTAACACTAGAATATCATATTTTGTAAACACATATCTAATAAGGGCTTGTATCATAAATATACAGAGATTGCTTATAGGTCAATAATAAGAAAATGAGCACCTAAATAAAATAGGCGAAATATTTGAGTGAACATTTTAATAAAGAAGATATAGAAATGGCTAACAAGCACAAAGAAAGAAGCTCAACATAATTATTCATTAGGGAAATGTAAATTAATGCCGCAATGAAGTACCATTTTAAATCGCTCAGAATGTCTATAATAAAAAAGACAGAAAATAGTAAATAAATTATAGAAATGGGATCCCTCATATATTGTGAAATGTGGCATACACTGGTGTTGCCACTTTGGAAATGGTTTGAGAGTTAAAAATACATTCACCATATGACACAGGCTTTCCACTCTTAGGTGTAAGATTCTCCCTGGGGCCTGAAAGTTTAAAGAGATAAGTAACTCCTCCCTTCTCAGGCCAATCCCAAGGCGCAAGACTGCTTGCGCCAGCAGCATGCACCAGCAAGATAGCAGAAGCAAGAAGAGAGCCAGCCAGAAGACAAGTACCCCTGAAGATCGAGAAAGAGGCCATTTGGATACAATGTAGCAGTTATGTCATACTAGGACGCTTCCTGTTTCCAGGAGACTATAAAACCTTTGCCCCATCCTCACTTGGGACTGATGCCATTTTAGGCCTCAGCCCACCTACACCCAAGCACTCACTAAAACAGCGTGTTTCTCCATACTGCCTTGTGTTGTCCGTTGGTGCACTCTCCGGGTTCAAACCGATACAAGAACCTTACACCTGGGGCCAAAACCCAGGAGGGGCTCAGGTCTGCGTCCTCTGTGGACCTACCCCTCCATCCCAGAGAGCAGGCCATAGCAGCCAGAAAAAGGAAGCTATTCAGCCTCCAGTCGCCTCTCTGTGCATGCACGTTGGTCACTGATCTTGCCTACTGGTAAATTTCCCTGGGAGCCTGGTTAACAGGGGAAAAGCCGCACGGCCTCTCTTGGTTTCTCCAGTCCGAAAATCCAACGTTAGTCCAAGAAGGCTCTGGCATGTTCCAGACACTCGCTGATCACCTGGTCTTAGGGGGATGCCTCTAAGCCATTTGATCCCATTCTGGAAACCAAAAAGGCAGCGGTGACAATCACTCCTTTTATCGTCTCCGTCCGTCCATCCAGGATGGTCTCCTTTTTCCCTGTTCTCCCACGCCTGCCCTCTGTTATGGGAAACTCCTGGTCCTCCATTCTAAAAAACAGCCCTCTAGGCTGCCTCATAAAAAACCTGCAAACCTTAGGCCTCAGGCAACATATCCACCCTAAGTGCTTTGTCGCTTCTTGCAATTCAGTCTGGCCACGATACAAATTGGGTAATGGGTCCAAATTGCCCAAAATGCAACATTTGACTTTTCAGTTTTAACTGACTTAAGCAATTATTACCAACGACTGGAGAAATGGGGAGAAATGCCTTATGTCCAGGCCTTTTGCACTCAGATCACAACCTGACCTCTGCGATCCTTGCTCATCTGTTCAAACCCTTCTCCTTCATTCTCGCCGCCCTGATTGCCTTTCTCCTCCCGACCCCACCTCTTCTATCTGGTTCAATCCAGCTGACTACTCTCCATCCCTCCCAGCCCCTACCTCTTCCTCTCAACCATCTTCTTTAACCCCCAAGCCTCCATGTTGTCTTCTCAGCTGCCATCTTCCCAGCTGCCATCTTCTCAGCCACCATCTTCCCAGCCACCATCTTCCCAGCTGGCATCACCTCTAAAAGTACCCACTTCTTTTCCTACACTGTCCTCTCCTCAGGACAAGTCTAGCATTGTCTGTACTCATTCTCCTTCCTCACCGCCCTCTTCTGAAGCCTATAAACCTATCCCACCACCTTAGGCCCCTACCTATCCTCCACTGCCTATCAACTCAACCCCCCGTCCCCCTTTAAGCCCTCAGCAGGAACCACTTCCGACTTCTTCCTTCTCACCCACCCATACTCACTTGGGTGCCATCTTTAGCCCATGCCCCCCACTTACTTCAGCACCAGTGCTAGAGTGCCCCCTTCAGGAAGCAGCAGGATCTGAAGGTATTGTTGGAGTTGATGTTCCCTTCTCCCCCACTGACCTCTCTCCAGTTAACAAAAGACTGGGCCGGGCGCGGTGGCTCAAGCTTGTAATCCCAGCACTTTGGGAGGCCGAGGCGGGCAGGATCTAGGCTGGTATATTTTCTCATGGCTTCAGTTAAATGAAAGAGAAACAGGGCTGGGTTTTCATCAGGACCGTGGTCAGGAGATCGAGCCCACGGTGAAACCCCGTCTCTACTAAAAATACAAAAAAAATTAGCCGGGCATGGTGGTGGGCACCTGTAGTCCCAGCTACTCGGAGAGGTTGAGGCAGGAGAATGGCGTGAACCCAGGAGGCGGAGCTTGCAGTGAGCCGAGATTGCGCCACTGCACTCCAGCCTGGGTGACAGAGCGAGACTCCGTTTCAAAAAACAAAAAACAAAAAAACAAAAGACTGGATTCAATTCCAGAAGACCCTATCTTATATTAAGGAGTTTCAGTACCTTACCCAGTCTTATGAATTAACCTGGCATACGTTATCCTCTCTTCCACCCTCACCCCAGAAGACCAGACCGTATCTGGACCCTAGCTCAGGCATATGCTGATACAATTCATCACCAAGCTCCTTCCCAGACTACTAGTGCAGAGGCAGTCCCCAGTCAGGACCCCCACTGGGATTATCAAGACGGGGCCTCTGGATACCACCATCGAGACCACATGATTATGTGTCTCCTTGCAGGACTCAAAAACAGTGCCCATAAGGCAGTAAACTATGAAAAACTTTCAAAAATCACCCAAGGTCCTGATGAAAACCCAGCCCTGTTTCTCTTTCATTTAACTGAAGCCATGAGAAAATATACCAGCCTAGATCCAGCCAGCCCAGAAGAAATCACTATCTTAAACCTTTGGTTCATCCCCCAATCCACTCCCAATATTCAGCACAAGCTTCAGAAGCTTGATGATGGCCCTCAAACCCCACAATGAGACCTTCTTAATTTAGCCTTCAAAGTCTTTAACAATCGTGATGAGGAAAGTAAAAGGCAAAAACAGGCAGAATTTCAAACGCTTGCCTCCGCCATCAGGGACCCTGCAGGCTCATGGGGCTGCAGCTCCACACAGAAGGCTCCTAACAATCCAGCTCCACCTGGTTCCTGTTTCAAGTGTGGCAATGAAGGCCACTGGACCAGACAATGCCCAAACCCAGGTAAGCCCACCAGGCCATGCCCCCTCTGCAGAGGACCCCAGTGGAAGTTAGACTGTGAGCAGCCCCCACAAAGACCACCCTCATCCCTTCCTAAGCCAGCCACAACCTCCTACTCAGATCTCATTGGCCTTACCACTGAAGACTGACAGTGCCCTGGAACGGACACCACGGCAACTACCATTGCTTTATCCAAGCCAAGGGTAACCCTAATGGTGGCAGATAGGCCAGTACGTTTTTAAATTAATACCTGGGCAACCTACTCTACTTTACCTAATTTTTCAGGAGCCACCCAGTCCTCCCAAGTCTCTGTTGTGGGAAATGATGGACAAGTCTCCAAACCCCGAGCCCCCTCTCCACTTTTCTGCTCCCTGCACACCTTATCCTTCACTCGCTCTTTCTTAGATCTGCCCTCATGCTCAACTCCACAAATTCCACACTACTCTCTACTTCCACGTTCCCCATAGTACCCAATGCATCAACCCAGACCGCTCTGGGGCTTCTAACTTTCTTTTACTTCTCCAATCTCCCATCTTAAAACATGCAACCTTTCCTTATCTTCCACCCGTAGTTAACCCCGCTGTTTAGGATACTTACACACCCTCAGTCACAGAACACCACACCCCGTCCACATTACCCTTAAGGAGCCCACCCAGTTCCTATCACAGAAGCAGTATCCCACCACCCAAACAGCTCTCATAGGCCTAAAGCCTATCATTTCTCGCCTCCTGCCCAGTCACCCACTCCACCAAACAAACTCCCCTTTTAACACATCAGTTCTACCTGTTAAAAAGCCAGATGGAACTTAATGCTTAATCCAGGACCTCAGCTCATTAACCAAGCTGTACTCCCAGTATGTCCAGTAGTTCCTAACCCATATACTTTACTTTCCACAATTTCCTCCAATACCACCCATTTTTCTATTCTAAACCTAAAGGATGCTTTTTTTTTCTCACAATTCCTTTACACCCCAAACTCTTTGCCTCTACATGGGAAAACCCCGACACCGACCTTTCACGTCAGCTCACCAGGTGTGTACTACCTCAAGGTTTCAAAGACAGCCCCCACCTTTTTGGACAGGCCTTTGCTCATGACCTCTGTGCCTTATCCCTAAAACTGTCCACTCTCCTTCAGTGTGTTAATGATCTGCTCCTGCCCCTCTCAAAAAGACTGCAATGCCCATACTATCTCTCTCTTCTAAACTTCTTGGGAGAACGGGGGTATTGGGTCTCCCCTAAGAAATACAAATAGGCACCCCCTCAGTCACCTATCTAGGCCTAGCTCTTACCCCGCAAACCCGAGGGCTCACAGCCAACTGCATATCCTACCTCCAGTGCCTCCCACCTCCGCAAACTAAGCAAGAAATTCTCTTTTCTAGGACTAGCAGGATATTTTAGGCTCTGGGTTCCCTCCTTCGCTCTACTTGCCAAACCGTTATACCAAGCCTCTAAAGGCCCTCTCTATGAGCCTTCAAACCCTGCACAGCCTATTACCCAACCTTTCCGTCTACTCCAGAAGGCTCTCATCTCAGCCCCCGTCCTCATCTCCCAGACCTCACCAAACCTTTCTCCCCCTATACTGATGAACGATGTGGAGTTGCACTAGGTATTCTAACCCAGTCTAAGGGACCCACCCTTTAGGTTATCACCTACCTCTCCAAACAACTTTAAACCACAGTTCTTGGATGGCCTGCCTGCCTCCAAGCACTGGCGGCAGCTGCTGTCCTCAACCTTAAAAGCCTAAAACTATCTCTCCATGCCAACCTAACAGTTTATTCAACACATAACGTCAAAGACATGCTAGCTCACTGCAGTGTACTAAGTCTCATATCTGCCCCACGGCTCCTCCAACTGTATACTCTATTCATAGAAACCCCCCCAAATCACCATGCTAACCAGCTCCCGTCTAAACCCTGCCACGCTCTTACCTACAACCTCCCAAGACCCTACACACTTCTGTGTGAACACTGTTCAAACTTTTCTCATCCTTTTCCAAACCTAACAGACCAAGCCCTTCCAGATGCCTCCTTTACTTAGTTTGTAGATGGCAGCTCCTTCCTACATCAAGGACGCCAACATGCTGGCTATGCTATAGTGTCACCCCCCACACACTATTGAAGCCAATCTGCTCCCCCTAGGCACCACCTCCCAAAAAGCTGAACTCAGCACCCTCACTCAAGCTGTCACTCTAGCAGCCAGACAACAAATTAACATATATTCAGATTCTTGTTATGTGTTCCATATAGTACACTCACACTCGTCTATCTGGAAAGAATGAGGTTTCCTAACTGCACAGAACACTCCTGTCATAAATGGCTCTCTCATCAGCAAACTCCTTCAAGCTGCCATATACTCTCACAGAAAGTTGCCATCATTCATTGCAGGGGCCACCAAACCCCAGACAATCGTATGTCAGCCGGGAATCCTTTAGCAGATCAGGTAGCCAAACAAGTAGCCCTACAACCCATGCAAGGCCAGTTTCTGTCCCTGACCTTGTTCTCTCCTCTTTACTCCTCAGAAGAAAAGGAGGACTTCCGAGCCCAAAACCTTCAAAACAAGGACCATGGTATGTCAAGGTAGGGCGCTTCGTTCTTCCTCACCCTCAAAGCCTTCCTCACCTCCAAAGCTTCCACAACTCTTTCCATGTTAGTTACAAACCTCTCTTTCAACTTCTCTGCCCTATTCTCATTTGTCTTCACCTTTCCAGCCGTGTTCAAAAATCACCCAGTCCTGCTCTATCTGCCACTCAGTGTCACCCCAGGGCTCCCTCTGGTCGCTGTCTTTTCCTACCCACCAACCCTGGGGCCAGATACTCGGGCAAAATTGGCAAGTAGACTTCACTCACATGCCACCCAATAAATGGCTCCACTATCTTCTAGTCTTTGTCTGTACTTTCTCCGGGTTGGTAGAAGCATTCCCAACAACTTCAGAAAGTGCAAATATCATCACTCAAACTCTCATCATACATATAATTCCCCGTTTCGGACTCCCAACATCCATCCAGTCTGATAACGGGCCTGTCTTCATCAGCCAAATTACCCAAGGCATCTCTACATCTTTAAAAATAAAGTAGGTTCTCTACACACCCTACAGGCCTCAATCTTCAGGCAAAGTTAAAAAAATTAACTCTGTCCTTAAAGCTCAACTCACCAAGCTGGCTCTAGAAACCCACCAGTCTTGGACAAAAAAAAAATCTCCCTTTCGCCCTCATGAGACTCCGTGCAACACCAAAAGCACCCTCTTTTTGTAATCCCTTTGAAATGATGTATGGCTAAACTTTTATCTTGGGGCCTCCATTCTTACCAAACTCTGAGCCACTTGGGATTTACCTCCCCTCCTTAATCCAGACACGATCTTTCATTTGTAAAGCAGCAGATGAGGCCATGCCTCTCCCTGTTAACACCTCATTGTCCTCTCAACATAACTGTCTTGCAGGTACAGACGTGTTTACCTGCCAACCCGACCTTCACCCAAAAGCTACAACCAAAGTGGACAGGCCCCTACACTGTGATACTCAGCAAGCCAACTGCAGTGAGAGTCCAAGGACTCCCCCACTGGGTCCATTGAACCAGGGTCACGCTCACCCCTAAGGCTACTCCTTCCTCCAAAACATTAACAATGGGCCATACCCTCGGGGAGACCCTGTATATAATAACCTAAACAAAGAAAAACACGATCCTTAAAGGTAGGAGGAAGCCAAAGATGGCAAGGGAACAAATGGCCTCCGTAAGGGATCATTGAATATTATGGTCCTGACACTCGGGCTGAGGATGGTTCATGGGGTTATCGCACTCCTATATATATGCTAAGTAGAATAATTAGACTACAGGCGGTTCTAGAGATAATCACTAAACAAACTGCCTCAGCCCTGGAAATGCTCACGCAATGACAAAACCAAATGCATGCGGCAATTTATCCAAACAGGCTAGCACTAGACTACTTATTAGCAGAAGAGGGTGGAGTCTATGGTAAGTTTAATATCTCTAATTGCTGTCTTAACATAGACGATACTGAAAAAGCAGCTCTAGAAAGATTGCTTCAAACATCAGAAAAGTAGCCCATGTACCAGTCCAAACCCGGGAGGGATGGGATGCAACAAACCTTCTAGGAGGGTGGTTCTCTAATTTAGGAGGATTTAAAATGCTGGTAGGGCCAGTAATCTTCATCATTGGGCTCTTCCTGTTTCTCCCTTGTGTTATCCCACTGATAATAAAAGCCGTTAAAACTCTTGTTGAAACTACAGTTAACCACCAGACAATCCAAACAATGCTCCTGCTACAACAACATGATGGATACCAACCCATCCCTCAAGAATACACCCAAAATTAAGCTTTTCTTTTTCCAAGGTGCCCACACCACCCCTATGTCACGCCTGAAGTAGTTATTGAGAAAGTCATCCCTTTTCCCTTTTCTATAACGAAATAGACAAGAATGTAAGATTCTCCACCGCGCCTGAAAGCTTAAGGAGATGAATAACTCCTCCCTTCTCAGGCCCAGTCCTAAGGCACAAGGCTACTTGTGCCAGCAGCATGTGCCAGCAAGATAGCAGAAGCAGGAAGAGAGCCAGCCGGAAGACACCCTGAAGATCGAGAAAGAGGCCATCCAGGTACAACCTAGCAGTTACATCAGACTAGGACACTTCCTGTTCCCAGGAGATTATAAAACCTTTGCCCCATCCTCACCTGGGGCTGACGCCATTTTAGGCCTCAGCCCGCCTGCAACCAGACACTCATTAAAACAGCATGCCGCTCCACACTGTTGTGTTGCTGTTGGCATGCTCTCAGGGTTTGAACTAATACAAGAACCTTACATTAGGTAGCTGTCCCAGAGAAATAACAGCATATATACAGATAAACACATTGATTCAAGTGTTCTTAGCAGCTTTATTTAGAAAGCCAAAAATTAGAAACAGGCTAAATATTCCTAAACTGATAAATGGATTAAAGTGGTATATCCGTGCAATGGAAAATACTATTCAGCAATCAAAGGAAGCAAACCACTGATGTGTGTTACACCATGAACAAACCTACAAAACACACCGAGTGAAAGCTGCCAAACGCAAGACACCAGGTATTACACCATTCACTTGATGAGAAATGTCCAGAAAAGCCAAGTCTGCAGAGACAGGCAGAAGATTAAATGGTTTCCGATGTGGTGGAGAGTGAGAGAGGCTGGGCACAGAGTGTGACCCTCAGTGGATATGAAGGATCTTACTGGAGTAATGGAAATGTTCTAAACTGATTTACTGTGATGGTTGCACAGCTCATATATTTACTAAAACTCATTGAATTGCACATCTGCAAAGGGTGAATTATATGATATATAAAATACGCCTTGCTGAAGTTATATATAAATATGTATTTAGTCTACATCAAAGATGTGGTTGTAAAACGTTCCTCGATCCTGACCCGTGATTTTTCTCCTTCTCTGGTTTAAAACATTTCCATTTAGGGGAATAGCCCCAAAGCCTATAAAAACTAGCTTTTAATTCCATAAAATCGAATTGGGAGAGCTTTTCGGAAATACTTCTGCTTTGGAAAGTGATATATAACTGTGAAGTTACCCATTTTGAAATCAGTTTATACAATTTACTGACTATCCAATGTTGACAACTCACCTACACATTTTCATTTCTTTTAGAATGAATTTTTATGATGAAGCTTTTATTTTAAAATAAATGGAACTAAATATTAAATGACATAAGAGCTTATTATCTGTCAAAGGGAAAATAAAATAGAAACAGGCTGAGAGCTTCATCCTGAAGTCTAACATGTCTTTCATGAGGTAATTTATCAAACAGCAAGGACAAAAAAAAAAATAGATACAATTTAAAGGGGATATTTATCTTTATAAATTTGGTAATTTTTGAAAGTTTTTCATTTAATTCTTATTGGATTATCACTAGTCACCTCAATGATTTTTTCAACAAGTCCCCTGCAGTTTGAATTTCTGACAAAATTGAAGATAAAATGTATAACTTACTAACATTTCATACAATGAACAATTAAGCAAGGGATATGTTTGCAAAATCAAAATTTGGATATATTTTTATTATTTTCAAATAAAGAACTTCTGGCACAGATCCCAGACTCTACATCCATAACAGAAATTAAAGCAATTAAAGTATCATTGAGGATTACCAATAATAATATAACATAAAGAATGGGCCTCACATTCTGTCTAGACTAGTTACCATAGTTGAAGAGACTACAGTAAGTAGAAATTCCAAATTTCTTATTTTTCAGTTAATATTAGCAACATTTGCCAGGAGTTAAGCTAAGTTAGGGGTTAATCAAGAAATAAAGAATCCAGAAAAGAATAGATGATACAACCTCTCCTTTCTCTCTCTGATGTATAAAAACTGATCTACAGGGGACATAATATCTATAGGGAACATCTTAGTGGCATTAAATCTATTACTCATGGGAAAGATTGAAACTGAAATCCATTAAAATGATTTGATAAACATATGATTGCTGTTTTGAAATGTCTGTAGACAATCTAATTTGGTAAGCAATTCACTAGACAAAAATTTGTATAAAAATTAAATAAATAAAAGCTACACAGTATCTTTGCCATTATTTTATCACTGTTGAAGGAAGTCAGTGTGGCGATTCCTCAGGGATCTAGAACTAGAAATACCATTTGACCCAGCCATCCCATTACTGGGTATATACCCAAAGGACTACAAATCATGCTGCTATAAAGACACATGCACACGTATGTTTATTGCAGCACTACTCACAATAGCAAAGACTTGGAACCAACCCAAATGTCCAACAACAATAGACTGGATTAAGAAAATGTGGCACATATACACCATGGAGTACTATGCAGCCATAAAAAATGATGAGTTCGTGTCCTTTGTAGGGACATGGATGAAACTGGAAACCATCATTCTCAGTAAACTATCACAAGGACAAAAAAACAAACACCGCATGTTCTCACTCATAGGTGGGAATTGAACAATGAGAACTCATGGACACAGGAAGGGGAACATCACACTCTGGGGACTGTTGTGGGGTGGGGGGAGGGGGGAGGGACAGCATTAGGAGATATACCTAATGCTAAATGACGAGTTAATGGGTGCAGCACACCAACATGGCACATGGATACACATATGTAACAAACCTGCACATTGTGCACATGTACCTTAAAACCTAAAGTATAATAATAATTTTAAAAAAAGAAGAATAAACTAGTGGCCGAAATGTATGAAAAAAAATGTTCAATATCACTCATCACCAGAGAAATGCAAATCAAAACCACAAGGAGATACTATATCACACCAGTCAGAATGGCTTTTATTAAAAAGTCAAAAACAACAGATGCTTGAGAGGCTGCAGAGAAAAAGTACACTTATACGTTGTTGGTGGGAGTGTAAATTAGTTCAGCCACTGTGGAGAGCAGTTTGGAGATTTCTCAATGAACTTAAAACAGAGATACCATTTGACCCAACAATCCCATTACTGGGTGTATACCCAAGGGAAAATAGATCATTATAACAAAAAGATGCATGCACTCATATGTTTATCACCATGCTATTCACAATAGCAAAGACATGGAATCAAGCTAGGTGCCCATTCACGGTGGATTGGATAAAGAAAATATGGCACATATACACCATGGAATACTATGCAGCCACTAAAGAGGATGAAATCATGTCCTCTGTAGCAACATAGTTGCAGCTGGAGGCCATAATCCTAAGTTAACTAATGCAGGAACAGAAAACCAAATACCACATGTTCTCACTTATAATTGGAAGCTAAATGTTGATCACACATGGACATTAACATGAGAACAATAGGCACTGCAGAGCAGGGAGTGAGGGAAGATGGTATGGTTTGAAAAACAACCTACTGGGTACTATGCTCACTACCTGGGTGCAATATAACCATGTATCCAAAATGTAAGTTAAATTTTTTAAAAGAATAAAATAGGTAAATTTATTATTCCATTATCGATTCTTAAGTATTTCAAATCAAAAACAGCAACTTTCCTAATAAAAATGTTTAGTATTAGTTAATAATTTTGAAATACACACAGCATTTTATAGTAATATTTTTTCCATAGCCCATTTCCAGTAGCCAATTACCTAAATTTAAAAAATTTTTTTATTGGTTTCAGATCTCACAATAAAATATATGCATATAGGGATGGCTCTTATTTTGGGAGAGGGTCATAAAATATCTACTTAACAGCCATCCTTAAAAGTCACTGCAATATTATGAAAATAAACACAAAATTTTTATGAAAATCTACTTTAAAAGTGTATTATGTTCTACTGCTAGCTAAGTGTCAAATCAAAGTAGACTGTTTTATCCGCAGAATGAATGCATCTGCTAAATCTGTACGTTAAAATAATAAACTTAATGATTTCCTTTTCCCACTTGGGAATTCACATGTATGTAAAACATGCCCCCCATTACAGGTGTGTGTTCTCCCAATATTATAAATCTCAACCATTTCAGCCACAAATTCAGAAACAAGAGCCTCAGTAAGGTAGACCATCTTAATCTGGGCCCATTCTCTTTCAAAACTCATAATTAACTTTCTTCTGGGTCCAAAAGAGTGGCTGCTGTGATTTGACACCTAATTTCATCTTTTGAAGACATGTTAATTTTTACCAACTCTTCCACCATTGAGATTGCTAACAACCAAATTAATGGAATTTAAAACTAAACATGCAGAAAGGCTAGGTTAATAATAATAAGTAATAATATAATATTAATGATAACAATAAGTAATAATGTACTAATGATAATAACTGACAATAATAATAAATAATATAATAATATCTAAAAATAGTAGCAAATAATATAATAATAACATTAATGATAATAATAACTAAGCTTAGTTCCTACCTTATGAAATGGGTAGAGATGTGGTGTCATTAATCACATTTACAGAAGAGGAGCTTAGAGTTAGTGAGATTTCCTGACACATAGTCAGTGGCAGTGTTCTTTGTAGAAAGAGATCAACTGGTCTCTTGTTTTCTCTGAAGCTACATTTTCTTGCTGTTGATATTCCCTACCCTTTTGCCCTGATTTGGTTTTGAAGTTAAGACAAAGCAGGTAGAGAGTCCAATACATAGAAGGAAAATGTACCCACTTCTTTCCTCCAACCAGCTCAACTCCCCAAAAAGCTTGTACTCCATCTGCCAGACTGATACTTCCTTTCACTTATTACTGAACTTAGTCCTGCCAATGATCTCCAGGTTTTACCTGAATCCTTTCCACTGCAGCAGCCTTTGCCAATATCTCCTCCCTGTTTGGCACAGGAAGCTCCTGCTCTTGCCTGCCCTTTCCACAAGGCTTGCATTGTCTGCCACTTCCTCATTCCATTTTCCCCTCCCCATTGATGCTCAGAATTCTTCAGGATACCCCAAAATAGCTGGTTCTCAGAACGAGTTTGAAAAATACTATTTCAAATAATCTGAGGAATCTTTTAAGTCAAATGTTGGTTTCTCCCCTCTTTTTTGCATATTTCTTTTATGTATGATGTGTAATTGTGTTTGATTGACAAAAAACTCATTTTTGAGTAATTTTAAAAGATCATTTTGTATGCTGCATTTAATGAATACTCTTAATTACTTAATAGTATTCTAATTCTTGGCTAATATGATTAACAAAGTGTCATTCTCATTTTTTATATGTTTCTTATCTCTTCCCGTAATGCCAAATCCATTAATTAATTTAACATATTTATGCCTTCAACATATTTATGTTGTCCATAGAACACCTACTTCCCACTTCTCCTATTTCCAGGTGAAGGGATCCCTACTAGAGAAATACATTTGGTCTCCTGCTCATCCTTACTACTTCCCAAAGAGAAGTGAGTCATTTGGTTGGCAGTTGGACCATTGGACCACATTTCTTGATTATTATAATGCATCTGTCACATATCTTTGAGCACTAGAAATTGGCTTCTTTTTTTCTGGCATCTTTCCCCTGGGACCTGAGGAAGACAGAAATCCTACGAAAATATATACTTTTCTTTAGATGGGCCATTTCAAGATTTTGATAGGCCGGCAAAGGGGCATATTAGTGAGTCCACTTGACTAAGACCTATGCTACACCTTCTGATATATGTGGTCAAGAATAAAGACGATATTTTAACCTCTATTTGCCTGACTCTATCTACCTCTAAAGTTGGTGAGAAAGCAAGGCATCATTGCCCTCAAACTCCAGTGAACCTCAATATATCATTCACTGTGCTCGGCACTGAAGACATAATTGTGACTAAGAAAAAGTCCCTGCTAGCAATTCTACCACTAAAATATTTGCCTTATTTTAGTCTTTCAACGAGAATATTTCCAGCTTGCTAACCTGTTTCTATCTTCCCACATCCTAATGCCAAAATGACTGCTTAAATTATATTAACGGCAAAATGTGGCTAGGTTTTGGCCAACTGTGGTAGCTGAGGACTTTTCCTTCCAAACCACCAAAATTACTCTCATGTCAACAATCTTATCACCAATGACTAAGGTTTACAAATGTATTTGGACCATTATAAAGGGAAATATTTGTGTGGTTCAATTCAGATGGGATCAGGAAGGAGGCAGAGAACAGAAACTTGGGTAGGAAAATATGCAGGCAACACTAAGCTATTGCTGGCAGGTCATCCACTGAGTGATGGGAAGGTCAACTAGATGTCTCCTCAGCACAACAGATATTCTATGTTCACTTTGTGAGCAAAGAAGTTTGAAGACATCAGCTTGTCTTTCATCATGTTCCCTGGAAATTGCAAGAGAAGATACTAGGCAGTCATCCTGCTGGTACTGAATTGGCTTTCAGCAGACCCCTCAGGTACAATTCCCTGTCCCAGGCCCAACAGGAACTTCTTAAAGACACATCCCAACCAGTTCTCCTCTACTTTCCCACACAGCTCATGTGAAGTTGATCTTGCCTCCTGGGTATAAGCAATGCAGTCTTCCTTTATCATTATTCTAATATTTTGTGAAGGAATATGCTTTACATCCTGCTTTCTTCAGAGCCTTCTTTTATTGATTCTCAAGAGTCTTTCTTCTCCTAACAAAATCTTCCTCTTGGAAATGAAAAGTTATATTTTCTAACCTACTGTCTTAGTTGACTTTAAGAGTATATTGTGAAAGCATTTGTGCCATAACAATTCTAATCATTCCTGAAGCAAAAGTGATGGCTCTGGCTGGCTAGGGCAAGAGTCTCATAGAGAAAAGTGCCAAACAAAGGACAGTCATAATTTTATGAGATACATTTTCACTATAATGATGTATTCATCAAATGATGACCACATGTCAGGCATTACACCAAGAAGGCTCACTTGCTTTATTATAGTTAAATACCATGAGATAAACTTATATACTGTGTACTATTACAATTCCCATATTACAGATTCATAAACTAGGCTAAGATTATATTCCCAAGTCAATGTAGCTTAAGTGCATATTTGACTTCTATTTAAAGTCATTTAATGGCCCTTATATTCCTAAAGGACAAATGAAAACCCCTTAGTGTAAAATATATGCCTCTGCCTACCTCCACCAAACTTTGTTTTTAGCATCATCTCTCCTGCCCCCATGTGTCCTTAACGAATTTTCACTCTTCCCTACCCAGATGCACACGCATTTTAGCTTTTACACAACTATATAATTTTGCAAGCTTTAACATCATTTTTTCACGCCTCACATATCTCTCTTCATTTCTTCTTCAACTTGAAATCTTAGATTTGTGTCCTAAACCCAAGAGCTCCACCTCAATAAGAAGCTCACCAATTCCCCAAGCCAGAGCTGGGCATCTCTTCTTTGTGTTCATTTGTGCCCATTTGTATCTCCCAGCACTAACCACACTGCAATTCTCTATCTCTCAACGTGTCTACCATATTAGAAATTGGGTTACCTTAGGAAAAGAAAAGTAGAAAGAAGGAAAGACACAAATATGAAGCACCAGATGTATGTCAAACACACACTGGTAGATATATTCTCATACCTTCTATCCCATATTTTCAACTGCTATTTCATCCTTTAAGGTCTTGAAATATATATCATTGTAGATATTTAATTTTTCAAAGGTACTAACTAGTAAGGTAAATCCAAGATGTATACACATGTCTCACCCAAGGTATATGTCCTTTTTCCTAGATTCTGTTATTATCCTCTTGGCACTTTCAGCCCATTGAACAATGCTTGACATGTAATCAGTGCTCAATAAATATTTGGAAGATAGAAGAATAAATAACATTTATAAATTTAACTAGCACTTTCAAATAATCATAGAATTGTGCTTCACAATGAGTCTGAATAAATTATGTTTGTCTAAAAACCAATGTCTAATCTGAGGATTAGCAAGTTACTTAAGAAGTTGTCTTTTAAAAATATATGATACCATTTTATTCACATAAAGGTAAACTATATGAGTCCATTAAAATGAGGCCTGTTGATCTCTAAAGAGTCTAGGAATGAAATTACTGAAGCCTAGGAACACATTAAATTTTGTATTTTTTTTTTTTTTGAGATGGAGTTTTGCTCTTGTTGCCCAGGCTGGCGTGTGATGGTGCAATCTCGGCTCACTGCAACTTCCACCTCCCAGATTCAAGTGATTCTCCTGCCTCAGCCTCCTGAGTAGCTTGTATTACAGGCAAACACCACCATGCCTGGCTAATTTTTGTGTTTTTAGTAGAGATGGGATCTCGTCATGTTGGCCAGGCTGGTTTCAAACTCCTGATCTCAGGTCATTCACCCACCTCAGCCTCCCCATGTGCTGGGATTACAGGCGTGAGCCACCACACTCGGCCAATTTTGTGTGAATTTTATACATTCTTCCAGGGAAATAACCTAGAGATGTTATAAAATAATAATTTCAAAAGTTATTTGACCCTCAAATGATTAAGAAATACAGACCATATTATTTCTATATTCATTTCACTCTACGATTATGTAATAATAAATGAATAAAGTACTCGGATATATACAGTGTTTATTTCTGAGCCCTAAAATTTTGTGAAACTGTAATGGAAATTAAACCAGAGAAAATATAATTAAAACACTCAGCTTTAAATCTGATGTAATCTACCAGTTCCAGCAATTTCTATCTTTATTAAGATAGCCAAATTAGACTGAACAGTTAGTTTTTATTGGTTTGTTTGTATGTTTGTTTTCGAAGGGGATGTGTAAGTAGAGGGGCTAGTTTTTTTTTTTTTTTTTTTTTTCAGTTTCTGAGATCTGCCTGTTTGTAACAAGCTGACAAGTATGAAAAAATAAAAAAATATAAACTTTTGTTTCTCTCATCACTTTCAAGTCAATTTGAAGTGCTTATGTTCTACATATTAATAAGCAGCTCCTGGCTTTGGTACTGCTTAGACCACATCTAGTATGAATGTATACCAAAACTATGTATCTTGAAGAAAGCATACTTATAACAATGCTCTTGTCTACAAGTCCATGTATGTCCAAACCAATATTTACTTAGATATTTGAAAAATAAAGGAAAAGCATCTAAATTAGAAAGGAAGAAAAATTTTCTGTTTCTAGGCAATATAATCTTATATAGCAAAAACCCTAAAGTTTCTATGAAAAATTCTTATAACTAATTAATAAACAAATTCAGTAAAGTTTCAGGATACAAAATCAACATCAAGTAACTATCTGAGAAAGAAATTATTACAAATCACATTTATAATAGCTTAAAAAATAAAATACCTGGGAATACATTTACTCAGTGAAATGAAAGATCTGTACACAGAAAACTATAAAACACTAATGAAAGAAATAGAAGACATAAATAAATGGAAAAATATCTTGTGTTCATGGATTGTAAAAATTCATACTGCTACAATGTCCATTCTACCCAAAGCAACTACAGATTCAATACAATGCCTACTAAGATCCTAATGCCATCTTTTTCAGAAACTGAAAAGAGCAATCTTAAAATTTTTATGAAACCACAGAAGATCCCAAATAGCTAAAACAATCTTGAGCAAAAAGAACAAAGCTTGAGTATCATACTACCTGATGTCAAAATAGTATTAAGCTTTCATATTCTGTTCGTATGGTAATTAAATTTTAAAATAATTGCAAGCTTTATTTTAAATTGTTTGGGCAATCTTTTTTCACTTATGAAAGTATACTGCTCCCTACATACCATCTACAATCCCTAAATAAAGTTGGAACATACAAAAACTAGTAAAACATATATTAGATCCAATAAAATAAAGAAATACATATTTAAGATAATAAAAGTCATTTTTCCCCATAAAAGTAAGCATGTCATTGAATTAGACTGATTTCTCTAGATTAGAAGAAAATTCATTCAAAGACAAAAAAAAAAAAGAAAATGAAATCTGGAGCATTAAAATTCGCCTTCCAATAGCAACTATAAGTTAATTTTAAACAATCCCAGTAAAGTACAGCACACAAATAAATAAATAAATCATAAAAGAAAAGCTGCAGTTGAGATTTATTGAAAGTGAGTTCCAATATTGCATGAATTCCAAATTAGGCTTGACTTGGAATATTCTGTTAGTTCCTAAGGGAAATCAATACTCTTTAGAAAAGAAAAAAATATGTGTTTTCCTTTCCCTTTTTAACAAAAAACTAAACTCAAATATTTCTTTTAGAAGCTTAGAAGGCACACAATCCCAGAGTGACTTTAGATAGCTGTACAGAAACAAAAGCACACAAAGAGGAAGGAAAGTTGCCAGAAGTTAACTATATTCCCACTTGAAAGGGAAAGAAAATGAACCTTTCCACTTTGTCTGGATTCCTGGAGAAGCTCAGTTTGATCATTTTTCTCCCTCTCTAAAAGCAGAAGCACATATTTTGAAGTTGTTATCATTGTCTATAAAAGGAACACATTTCAATCAACAGAATAAGAAAAGAACACCACTTTACCAGTGAAATACATTTTGATGATCTTGAATTGTTTTGCCTTTCAATTCAAAAAAGTTTCAAGAGGAAATAACTTATATTTGCAAATTTAACAAAATTGCAAATGTATTTACATTGAAAGGGTCAGGAATTTAATAGCATTTCCAAGTGAACTCTGGGCAGGTGCATATTTAATGTTACCCAAAGTTCCTGTCACACAATGGGCTGGTTTGCTACGACCATTACCATTTGCGTGGCGTCAAGTTAAAATGAGCTTTCAAAAGCCTGGAAGGAGAACAAAGACCCAAGAGGATCAGCTTCCAGTCTCAGGGGTCTTCCTAGATAGAACAAGAGAAAAGGTTTTCCATCACTGTGTGGTTGGAGTCACAGGAAGATGGGTAGCAAGAGGAACTGGGTCAAGTATTAACTGTGTGTTGACGAGTTTTAACTGCAGCTAACCGTGATGCTCAGCTTCTCTTTCCTTCCTTCTTCCCTAGTCCAATTCACTGTGTATTCACTTTGTGAGGGACTCTGTCAATTCTTAGAATCTTGCAATTGCAACTTCCTTTGCCATGTTTCCAAAAGCCGAATCTGAATCCCTATTCTCTGGGCTTTTCCCAGAACCTCAGAGCTGCTGTGCCCATGTACGTTACAGGATAAAAATGCTGCAAAATTACACCCACCAGGGCCTGAATGGTGGGAGCTGGCATATAAATATCCCACTTCTTCTTAATCCAGTCTATCGTTGTTGGACACTTGGGTTGGTTCCAAGTCTTTGCTATTGTGAATACTGCCGCAAAAATCATACGTGTGCATGTGTCTTTAGAGCAGCATGATTTATAGTCCTTTGGGCATACACCCAGTAATGGGATGGCTGGGTCAAATGGTATTTCTAGTTCTAGATCCCTGAGGAATCGCCACACTGACTTCCACAATGGTTGAACTAGTTTACAGTCCCACCAACAGTGTAAAAGTGTTCCTATTTCTCCACATCCTCTCCAGCACCTGTTGTTTCCTGACTTTTTAATGATTGCCATTCTAACTGGTGTGAGATGGTATCTCACTGTTGTTTTGATTTGCAGTTCTCTGATGGCCAGTGATGATGAGCATTTTTTCATGTGTTTTTTGGCTGCATAAATGTCTTCTTTTGAGAAGTGTCTGTTCATGTC